>NW_016157442.1:267465-273126 GCF_001687245.7 Rhagoletis zephyria
CTTTTGATTTTGAAATTTTAGCAAAAGTCATTATAAACAATTAATTACATTGAAAACCAAAAACGTGGAGCGCATGCAGAACAAAGCATTCGATTTCATTGACAATTGTCAAACTACATAACATTCTACAACGAAAGTATAAATTTGAGATCGATTTTAAGCGGTCGTTATTCATATGCCCACATACATACATATGTTACTTTTCATATCAATTCAAGTGTATTACATGCGCCCCACGCTTTTCATTTTCAATGTCATTAATTGTTTATAATGACTTTTGCTAAAATTTCAAAATCAAAAGTTATCAAAACAAATTCTGTGGGACTGAGAAATATTATGTTCTACTTTTTAGTCCATTTATAAAAGCGTTGGGAAATTGACAAAAAATGCCCAAAACAAAAAGTGGTGTATTATTCTTCGATTGGTGTTTGCGTGAGTTTGCTACGATTCAAACACAAAATAGTGCGACTGTATATAACTACAATTTATAGTTCAAAGAACCTTCAACACCCACAATGTCCATTATGCTGTCATTCCTACGTATTTTTAATATAAGCAAACTGTATTTTTCATGCCGTGTGAATTTAAAAAATATAAATGGGCTTCACTAATTGTATAATAAGTTCCATGATTTTTTTAAAAGATCAATTTAAATTTAATTGCATACTTTATTTTAGAAAAATTGTTATCTATCTAAAGAAATCGACGGAGAAATATAAATGCTGGTTTATGGCCAGAAATACTTAGTGAGTAATATTTATAAGTTATACTCTATTTTTAGGACTAAATACCTATTTATATGAAAATAATAAAATCTAAGCACCGTAACCATCTTGCCGGCTGGCATTTCAAAGATTTGATTCTAACAAAACGGTGGCCAGTTATTAAACAAATGAATTTTACCAATTTAAATTTTTTTTAAATTTTACATGTACTAAATTTTTCGTATGCAAAAGTTTCTATAAACTAATAGTAATAGTTACAAAATTCTTTACTCCACTTTACGTATAGGCAAAATAGACCAATAGACCCATGCACGAAAAATACCACTTTTAGTACATTTATAAAAATGTGGCAACCATAACTGAGCGCGACGCACTAAAACCACGTCAAAGTGAGACTGTGTTGGTGTGCCCAGCATTGGTATAAACATACATACCCTGCAAAAAATTGTGCGACTAATCTCTAAAGAGAGTATTCCGAGATTACTCTCTATCGGGTACAGTTGGGCATTAATTAGTCGCAACTAGTCTCATACGGGTATCGTGGAGATCAATTAGTCTCGACTCATCCCTTGCGGGTACCATTGTATGCAGTATACAAAACTTCAAAATTTTTACAAAAAAAGTTTCTATTTTTAAAAGAATTTATGACCAAATGAAAGGTAATTAAATCACCTTTATTTTAATATGTGTAACCATTCATGATTTTCAAAAAAATTTTTTAAACAAGTCTTGGCTAACAACTTTGTGTTATACACTCACATATGGCAGTACACAAAACTTTAAAATTTTTATAACAAAAGTGAATTTATTTTAAATAATTTATATCTAGAAGAAAAATAATAAGACTACCTTTATTGTAATTAGCATTAACAACAATAATTGTTAAACGATTTCTAAAAAAACGAACTTGGCTTATAACTTTGTGAACTTCGTAACTACATGTATTCTGCACTTGCATGCAGTACACAAAACATGGAATTTTTTGTAAAAAAAAGTTTATTTTTTTGAAAGAATTTATAACAAACAGAAAAGTAATTAAATTACCTTTCTCTTACTTAGCATTAACAACAAGAATTTTTAACCATTTACCAAAAAAAAAGGCTTGGCATACAACTTTGTGAACTACGTACATGTATTCTGCACTCGCACAAGGCCGTACCCAAAACATAGACATTTTTGTAAAAACAGTTAATTTTTTTGATAGAATTTGTAACAAACAGAAAAAAAATTCTTATTAAAAAGCTTAATTTTTTTGGGGGAATCGGTAAAATTTGTTGAATTTTTATAATTATTGTACAAAATTTTAAATTTGGATTTATATATATTACACATATGCGCTCGACTTTTATAAAAAAAAAGTAATAAACATAACATAAACAAAATAAAAATACCCAAAAAATGTCAGCAACTTAATTAGCTGACAACAATGGTATAGAATGGTATTTTTGGTTTATGTTTATCAGGCATGTTCTGCAAATCCTACGATTTCAAATCGGTGCGATTTGCAAAGTATCGTTGTATATTTGTAATCAAAGTATTAAATGATTCGAATGGAAACTGCTGGAAACAAGTCATTTATGTTATATCCGTCGATTTAGCGCCAAATTTTTCCCTCTTTGTTATAAATCCTCCGAAATAGATTTTGTAAATCGTACCGATTTGAAATCGTACGATTTGCAGAACATGCCTGTATATCACAAAGATATTTATCACATATCAAATTGAAATAGCATATACCTAGTGCTCAAAAGAATATACTTGAATAATCAGACAAATCTTAATTTTGATTAACATAAATAATAAATGAACTAGTGTTTTGAAAAAAATATTTGATTCCTTTCAAATATTTAAATATGTACTTTTTTCCTCCAAATAAGTTTGTTACTTGAAAATAAATGTGAAAATAAAACTATATCTAAAATTTAAAATAAATGTGTTTTGTAAATTTTAATTATTAATAGGCTTTTAAAATGTACCGTTGAGGTATTAAAGACGACTAGTCTCTATTTGTACCTGTTTGGGTATTAAAGTCGACTAGTCTACATTTGTTCCTGTGTGGGTATTAAAGATGACTAGTCTACATTTGTTCCTGTGTGGGTATTAAAGATGACTAGTCTACATTTGTACCTGTGCGGTATTAAAGGCGACTAGTCTACATTTGTACCTGTGCGGGTAGAAAAGGGTACAATTAGTCTCTTCATAGGACATGCTCGAACAAAAGGGAACAGTTCAGTTCATACAAAGGGATGCAAAGTGGCATTAGTCGCATGTTCATTTGCGACTCATCGCGGGCACATCCCGGACTCGTCGCATTTTTTGCAGGGTATGTATGTACATACATACATATAGCAGCAGTTTATTTCATTTAAAGAAATGGCGTGTCGTCCATTTCCGCTGTGACGTATATAAATAGTGCATATACACTGAAGAGCAAAACTGGAACAATAGAACGGAAAGTTAAGTTTGTGGTAATGTACTTCTTCAGTTTATTTACTTTATGGTAATTCAAACTTGCATTTCGCCTTACCGATGTTTAACTAAACGTTTGACCATAAAAATTTTAAGATTCGCATATGGAAACTCAGAAAAAAATGACCAAATAAAAATGAACTGGATTGTTCCAGTTTTACACCCTCTTAGTATTTGCTAAATTTTATAATTCAAAGAGGAATTCTGGCTCATATCCTGCAATTTTGTAATCAAGGCGCGTGGGATTTTCGCTGTGAGTGATTTAAGTGCACAACCCAAGCAAAAAGAATTTAAAGTTTTTGCAAAACGATCAGAAAGGCTACGCTATAAAGAAATAAATCATATCGGCCAAATGTCCGTTTTATGGTTATCTAAACAAGCGATAAAAAGGCGGACCTCAGTCTGCAGGATCAAAAGACCACAAAAAAATGCAATTTGCCAGGCTGGGCATATTGGAGGGTCTCTGAATACCAAGAAACTTTGATTCAAAATCAAAAATTACTGCTTTTTCACCACAAAGCAAGTGACTGGACATGATGTAAGACTTGGGAACAAGTTATTGCAGCACAAAGATAAAGAGGAGAAAGCCTGCTTTGACATCCAGACAAAATTTTTTGTCAGAAACGCACTTTTACTAAGAAAAAACATTGGATTGGTATTATTTTGAAGCGGGAATTTACAAGTTCTTCATAAACGACCACATTATTCCAAATTTACTATTAATTAGGGCACGGCCCTAAATTTTTTAACTCTGAGGATAAAATTAAACGTTATAAGTCGGAATTTTGGTTCACGTGCTGTGCACCTGCATCAGGAATACGCCTAACGCCCCAAAATATTTAAACTATTAGGTTTGTATGTGTACATTTAATGATGAAGGCCGTGTTACGCCTTAGGGAGTAAGAACTGTGGTAAAATCGACGGTTAAAAGAAAAGTGACAACAAATGAGCATTTTCAAAGAATTTTAACAGGACAATGATCAGAAATATCCTCCGAAACTGGGGCCAAATAGGTATAAATTTATAATCATGGAGTGACCTGCGTAAAGCCCAGAATTGATTCAACAGAAAACTTATGGAATTGTTAGAAAATGCCACTGTTCAATTGCGAAAATTCGCCCAATCGCATGCAAGACCTTGGGCATGGCGTTGAGAAAAACCGGTGCGCGTTCTCAACAGATTTCGTCGAAAACCTGTGCGAAAGTATCCCAAGATGACCATAAAAGCTAAAATGTTCAAATTGGTTATGACCAATTAATTAAGTCAAGCAAATGGCAAAATTTTCTGCCGCGTGCAAAACTGGAAAAATCTAGTTGCTACGTTTTTTTGCAATTTTCTTCTTTATCTGCTTGTATTAATTATTGTTTTTAAGGCCTTCTGATGAAATAAACATTGGAAATGTGAATTCCGAAACTAGATTACAAAGAAGTCTTCATATATTGCGAATATATTGCAAGAAAATGCACATTATGTATTACTGTTCCGGTTTTGCTCCTAAGTGTATTTAGGCGCAATATTTAACTTCTTCTGGCGGGGCGACATCTATCTCTAGAGTTTTTCTAATTGTATGTCTTTGATATGATACCTACGACGAGGTTGATATCTAGACTAGGTTTGCCATAAATACCTTTGCTATATTTATAGTATGGTGGTCTGGACATACAACATTGCAAGTTGACACCATACACCTAGTCGATAGAATTGAGATATCCAATATGTTACTATGCCATTAAATGTAGCTTTTAACTTTAAAAATTTTTGTGAAAAGAAAAAAATTTGTAGATTTCTTTCCACAACAAATTTACAAAAAAAAAAGCAACAATTAATTCCGGTGTAACCTTTTCAATATCTCAATTCTATCGACTAGGTGTATGGTGTCAAGTTAGCACTACATACTAAATTTTTTCGAAAAAGGGTCAACTAAATTTTTTCCATAAAAACGAAACTACAAATTTTTTCTTTTCACAACAAATTTTAAAGTTAAAAGCTACAATTAATGGCATAGTAACAAATTGGATATCTGAATTTTATCGACTAGGTGTATGGTGTCAAGTTAACACTACATACCATTTTTTCTTAAAAAACGAGAGCTACAAATTTTTTCTTTCCACAACAAATTTTAAAGTTAAAAGCTACAATTAATGCCGTTATAACATTTTCAATATCTCAATTCTATCGACTAGGTGTATGGTGTCAAGTTAGCACTACATACCATTTTTTCTTAAAAAACGAGAGCTACAAATTTTTTCTTTCCACAACAAATTTACAACAAAAAAGCTATAATTAATTCCGTTGTAACCCCTTCAATATCTCAATTCTGTCGTCAATGGTTCATGGTGTCAAGTTAAATAGCACTACATACTATATTTTGTTCGGAAAAGGGTCAACTCAATTTTTCCGAGAAAAGCGAAAGCTACAAATTTTTTCTTTTCACAACAAATTTTAAAGTTAAAAGCTACAATTAATG
>NW_016157442.1:273290-273420 GCF_001687245.7 Rhagoletis zephyria
ATGGTGTCAAGTTAGCACTACATACTAAATTTTGTTCGGAAAAGGGTCAACTAAATTTTTTCGAGAAAAGCGAAAGCTACAAATTTTTTCTTTTCACAACAAATTTTAAAGTTAAAAGCTACAATTAATG
>NW_016157442.1:273722-291932 GCF_001687245.7 Rhagoletis zephyria
ATATCTCAATTTATCGACTAGGTGTATGGTGCCAAGTCAGCACTACATACCATTTTTTTCTTAAAAAACGAGAGCTACAAATTTTTTCTTTCCACAACAAATTTTAAAGCTAAAAGCTACAATTAATGCCGTTATAACATTTTCAATATCTCAATTCTATCGACTAGGTGTATGGTGTCAAGTTAGGACTAAATATCATTTTTTATTAAAAAACGAGAGCTACAAATTTTTTCTTTTCACAACAAATTTATAACAAAAAAGCTACAATTAATTCCGTTGTAACCTTTTCCATATCTCAAATCTATCGACTAGGCGTATGGAGGCAAGTTAGCACTACATACCATTTTTTCTTAAAAAACGAAAGCTAAATTTTTTTTCTTTCCACAACAAATTTACCACAAAAAATCTACTATTAATTAAATTGTAACCTTTTCAATATCTCAATTCTGTCGTCAATGGTGCATGGTGTCAAGTTAGCACTACATACTAAATTTTGTTCGAAAAAGGGTCAACTCAATTTTTTCCAGAAAAACGAAAGCTACAAATTTTTTCTTTCCACAACAAATTTTAAAGTTAAAAGCTACAATTAATGGCATAGTAACAAATTGGATATCTCAATTTTATCGACTAGGTGTATGGTGCCAAGTCAGCACTACATACCATTTTTTTCTTAAAAAACGAGAGCTACAAATTTTTTCTTTTCATAACAAATTTACAAAAAAAAAGCTACAATTAATTCTGTTGTAACCTTTTCAATGTCTCAATTCTGTCGTCAATGGTGCATGGTGTCAAGTTAGGACTAAATATCATTTTTTATTAAAAAACGAGAGCTACAAATTTTTTCTTTTCACAACAAATTTATAACAAAAAAGCTACAATTAATTCCGTTGTAACCTTTTCCATATCTCAAATCTATCGACTAGGCGTATGGAGGCAAGTTAGCACTACATACCATTTTTTCTTAAAAAACGAAAGCTAAATTTTTTTTCTTTCCACAACAAATTTACCACAAAAAATCTACTATTAATTAAATTGTAACCTTTTCAATATCTCAATTCTGTCGTCAATGGTGCATGGTGTCAAGTGAGCACTACATACCATTTTTTCTTAAAAAACGAGAGCTACAAATTTTTTCTTTCCACAACAAATTTACAACAAAAAAGCTATAATTAATTCCGTTGTAACCCCTTCAATATCTCAATTCTGTCGTCAATGGTTCATGGTGTCAAGTTAAATAGCACTACATACTATATTTTGTTCGGAAAAGGGTCAACTCAATTTTTCCGAGAAAAGCGAAAGCTACAAATTTTTTCTTTTCACAACAAATTTTAAAGTTAACTAAATGCTACAATTAATGGCATAGTAACATATTGGATATCTGAATTCTATCGACTAGGTGTATGGTGTCAAGTTAGAACTACATACCATTTTTTCTTAAAAAACGAGAGCTACAAATTTTTTCTTTCCACAACTAATTTACAACAAAAAAGCTATAATTAATGCCGTTACAACATTTTCAATATCCCAATTCTATCGACTAGGTGTATGGTGTCAAGTTAGCACTACATACCATTTTTTCTTAAAAAATGAAAGCTGCAAATTTTTTCTTTCCACAAAAAATTTACAACAAAAAAGCTACAATTAATTCCGTTGTAACCTTTTCAATATCTCAATTCTGTCGTCAATGGAGCATGGAGTCAAGTTAACACTACATACTAAATTTTGTTCGAAAAAGAGTCAACTAAATTTTTTCCAGAAAAGCGAAAGCTACAAATTTTTTCTTTTCACAACAAATTTAAAGTTAAAAGTTACAATTAATGGCACTGTAGCATATTGGATATCTCAATTCTATCGACTAGGTGTATGGTGTCAAGGTAGCACTACATACCATTTTTTCTTAAAAAACGAGGCTACACATTTTTTCTTTCCACAACAAATTTACAACAAAAACATTACAATTAATGCCGTAGTTAGTTTTTCCAATTTCGAAAAGTGTAGTGCTAACTTGACACACGTCTTTTCGACCACCCAGGAGATATAAAGATACGGAGTAACCCAAAAACGGGTTGGGAACTCGGTATTTCCAACCGTCTACATAACTTCCGGAAAATTGCATGCTTTAATATTGACATAAAATAATTGCAGTGATAAAGAAATAATATTATTTAAAAATTTCCTAGAGCATACTGTATTTAATATTTAAATGTTAAATCTAAATCTAATTATAAGAATGTTAAATCTTTTTTGTAATATAAATCTAACAGACTGTAAATAATAAATAAATAAAAAATAAATAAAGAACTAAAGTGAATGGGAGTATATCTGAGAGAAGAAAGGTTGAAAAAGGAGTACCACAGGGATCGATTCTGGGACCAATATCATAAATGATTTAGAAACCGTAATCAGAAATTGCAAAATAGTACTATATCGTCGGCTTAGAGTGTAAACCTGCTAAATCCGTTTTTTGGCAAAATTTACCTTTTTATGCAGTTCGAAGGAGTAGGCGATTCCGCAGTTGGCAAGCAAAAAAATACGTCAATATAAAAATATAATTGTCAAAAATTGTTTGATGAGTAAAGCTGCTAAGTACAATCCATTGTGCATACTTACAAGTGACAAATGTTCTTCTTCTGCCTGGAAACCGCCTGGAAGCTACCTGGAAAGTACCTGTCAAAATGTATAACTATCCTGCCAAAATGTTCGACAGGGTGTTTAAAGTGATGTAAAAAGGCAAATATTTTTAAAATAAAGTAAAAAAATTGGCAAAATATGCATTTAGTTAAATTGATTCCTGCATTTATATGCCATTTTATTATTTTAAAGCGTTTTGGTGAATAACTATTACACTTAATATAACTTTTTTGCTGTTTTTGTCAGAGTCTGTTTAAAGTTTTTTTTATAGATATTAGTGTAACCCTGTAGCAAATAAAATCAGATGATCTCAGCTGTGCGGCATTTCTGCAAAACATCTGATTCTTTTTTCACTTGTAAGTATGCACAATGGTACAATCAGTTCAAATTCAACTGCTAAATCCAACATATTGTGCTTGTGTCGCTCGATTATTGTTCTATCTTAGAGTATTACTTTATGCGTTTAAGCCAAGGTAATAGCCAGCGAATAAGCTTAAATTTTTTATATCTCAAGGAAATTATTGTTAATTGTGGAACGAAACAGAAGGAAGATTAAATGCAGAAGAGATTTCCAGCGTGTGGGTAGATTTGATAGAAAAAAAGTAGTACCAAATAATAGTTCCGGCGAGCCAATTACAGTAATTTTTTATAGCGACGAATGCACATATCAAAACCGAAACAGTATTATGGCTAATGCTTAGTTATCCACAGCTATAAATAACAATATCATTATTGAGCAAAAGTTTCTTGAAGTAGGCCATACCCAAATGGAAGCTGATTGTATCCATTCCACTATCGAACGAGCACTTAGAAAAGAGATGTTCCTGCAGAATACAAACCAAATACCAAAACCATATGACGTAACTTATCTTAGTTACACGTTCTTTAAAAGCTTTAACACAGTTTAATTCTTTAATAGCATTCGTCCCGGTCGCGGCAAAGGTGCTGCTAAAGTAACTGATATACGAGCCCTACGGTATACTATATACTGTATACCGTATACACCAATTGGCGACAAACATTTCAAACTAAGATTCTCCAACGAATGGGAAGTAATACCGCAAAGAAAATCCCTAGTAGCTGCTTCCTTGCCATTTTCTCACCTTCCGAATTTATACGAGAGTAGGCGTACGATTGCTCGCAGAAAGTATGAGATCTCCAGTATTTCAAACGATTACTTCCTGAAGATTATCACGCCTACTATGACAATTTACCTCATGATTGAATAATATGTATCATACTTTCTGGCATTATTGAGTTCCTACTTAAATTATCTTATATGTGGACTTTGTACTATTAATTTGAGAGAGGAATACTTCTCGTATAGTTACTAATATATGTTTTATAAACTGCCTATTTTTGTTGCAATAAACGGAAGAATAAATCTGTTGTATTTTTTTTATATAATTGTTTTTATCTATGGAATCCTATTTTAATTAACATTTAAATTGAGCTCGTAATCACAAAAAATAAAATAGAAACAATTTTATTCATACAAAAAACCTGCTAAATCCACTTCAATTTTGAAAATAAAAAACTAAAACCTGCTAAGTTAGAAATTCGCCAATAAAACCATGAAAACGTAATTTTTTCATTCGTTCTGGATTAGGGCCATAGAACGTCACGCGATTAACAAACTATATGTAGGATTTGCCCCTTAGACTAAGAGTTTTTTGCCTCTACAGTAAAATATGTTTTTTGGTCGTTAGCAGGTTTACACTCTAAGGCGACGATATGCTGATTTTTGCTGAAGCAGGAAGTGAGGAAGCATGCAAGAGTAAATTATTAGTCGATATCGAAGAAGTCACCAAATGGTTAAAGATGAACAAACTAAAATTAAATGAAGATAAGACTAAAATGCTAGAAATTAACATTAACGGCACTTTTGAATTACAAATAAACAATAAAAAAAATTATAGTTAAAAAACTAAAAACACGCTTTTATTACATCAAGAACTAAAAAGTATAAAATAATTTATAGATATACCGATTCCGTTTAAGAAGAATAGGAAGTTCCCTAACTTGATTTAATTTAACTTTTTTAAATTAGCTAAAAATAGGATTAAAGTGATTGGCCCGTAGTCATAGTAAAGTTTGTTACAGCTTTTTGATATAATTTTCAATGGGATATCTGTAAAAAAAAACTGCTACAAACTTTACAGTGGACTTTATTTTGATTTTAGAATTAGGTATAAACAAAGCACTAAAGCACAAGAATCGATGTTTTATATAGGTTTGAAATTATTTAATGCGTTACCGATGGAAGCAAAAAACGAGGCGAGATATTAGCATTTAAACAAAAATGTGTAAAATTTATTTGGAGTAAGAGAAACAATATAATGTAATGTAAAGTACTATGAATACTAATAATAAATAATCAGCCCTATTCTGCATTTCGATTACGTTCCCGCATTCCGCTCCGCAAGAATCGAAATTAGGTATTCTGCGTTACGATCGAATCGAAAGAGGGAGAGAAAGAGAGAAAACATCTTTCGCAATCAGCTGTTTGCCTAGGAATGTGTGAAATCGAAACAAAACAAAGAAATATTGGCCAGCAAACTATAGCAGCTTATGAAGTTGAAGTTTGTAAATATTTTAAAATATCTAAATATATCTAGCATCACTGTAGTTTAAAAATAAAATTTCGTTTGCTCTTAATTTAAGTGGAAACATAATTATAAGAATGAAATCCATAGCCGCGGCGTTATTGCTTGAAGAGGAGGACGAGTCCCAGATTGCTGATGCGGAAATTGAAAGGCGGAGATTTAGGGACATGTTTGATCCTTCTCAGATGAGTGAAGAGTAATAAGAAATTCATCTTGAACTGTATTACTCATCGCTCAAATCCAGTGAAATTATAAACGTTGTTTGAGCACTCCACAACATTTCCATTTACTACAGAGTGGAAGATTTGAACGCAAATTAATTCCATTTTGAAAGCCGTCAGGAGGAGAAGAAGAACAAGGCTTATCCTTCCATAGCAAATCGAATTCGAGACAACATACACACCTCTTTTTAAAAAGTTAGTAAAAACGAGTGCAATAATAAAAACATCTTTTTTATGTAACTTCACATTTTATGTATGTATGTATGTATGTACATATATGCATCTATAAATTTTATACAAAAAGAATAAATTGTATTCAGTGCATTTCACAGTCTTATTTATAGATAATGAAAACAAAAACGCCTGGACTTCCTCTTTGAAAACCTACCGCAATATCCCTTTTGGTTGCCATTATTTGAGCCAATTTTTCGTATTGCCCGTATTACCGGTCGCGAAAACACAGAAATCGAGAAAATTCATTTATGATGGCTTTTACAATCATGCACAGTATATTTTACGTGATTTTTTTTAATAAAATTTTATTGTTTAAACCCACGAAAATAACAATCGAAACGTTCTCCGTCAGCAAATTTGCAACTTAGAAAAACGGAACTATGATCGAAGGGAAACGGAACGCAGAATACCAAAGTTGCCAAACAGAGAAAATTTCGATTCGAGTCGAAATGCAGAATAGGGCTGAATAATAAAAAAGTCAAGATGTTCCGATTTTCTACAAAAAGACCCAACGCAGTAGCCGCAAGAGATACCAGAGCTGACGGAAGAGATTACGAAGCGTGTCATAATTCTAGCACAAGCAGGCAAGTATCCGCTAGGCTTTACTAACTATTCATCTTTTCTGAGGGTTAATTGAGTCGTGGCTTGGGTCTTTCGCTTTCTTAACAACATCAAACCTGGTGTTGGCAAGGTGAACTGGACGCAGAGTTGGGCATTATTCGAATAAATTGTTATTTAAATAACATAATAAAATATAAACAAAATTTTATCCGTACAATAATTATTCGCAAATAATTCATTCATGAATGAATTATTCGAGAATAAATTGCTTATGAATAAACTATTCGTGATTTTATTCGTTACTTAAAATAAATTTTAAAAATTGATTTATTTTATTTATTTATTTATTTGTTACAGCCTTACGACTTAATAATACAACTATGATATTCGTACATACATACGTATATGAATTGTAATGTTCTTATTTCTAAAATTATCAATTAAATATAAAATTATGTATACAAAAACTATATATATTATATTACATATGTCTATATTTGGCCGCATGAATAAAAATATGCAATTACCCCCTCCAAAAAATTCCGACCTTCCACTTCATTTTATTTGAATAATCGAGTACAAGGTCGGAAATTCCGAGAAAACGCAATTGCAGTTCCCAATCATACGGCAGAGCAGGCAAACTAGACAAGTGGTCTAGACAGGCAAGTTCCAGGCCGTATTGTTAGGGCAGTTGGAAAGGACTAGTTTCCAATCTGCGCCTTCCCTTCACATATTATTGCTTCACTTGTTAGGGCAGTTGGAAAGGACCAGTTTCCAATCTGCACCTTCACTTCTCATATTATTGCGTCAGTTGTTAGGGCAGTTGGAAAACACTTGTTTCCAATCTGCACCTTTCTTCTCACATTGCTGCTTCAGTTGTTAGGGCAGTTGGAAGGCACTAGTTTCCAATCTGCACCTTTCTTCTCACATTGCTGCTTCAGTTGTTAGGGCAGTTGGAAAGCACTAGTTTCCAATCTGCACCTTTACTATTTATAACTCACTAAGCAACGTTTTACTTATATTTCTATTGTCAAGGATTGTGACATTTTTTAAATATCCAAAAGCCGGGTTTCTTGAGTCTTACTGCTGCAGCAATGGCCGCCCGAGCAATTTCATCATGCGGAGGTAGATGCAAGGTCACATTTAGGGTGTGTGACCACGTGAGACATCGTAAATTCGTATAATATAAACATAGAAACAAAGTAGTCCAGATATATGGAGTTTCTAAATATTTCGAATGCAGCACTTTTATGAATTGCAACCTGATTGTGCAATACGGATTTTCTAAATAACTCAACTCCAGCGCCATTTTTTGCATAAGTATTTTTCATCATGCAGGTAGAACACCTTCTGAATTTGGACGAAATCGGCTCATAAATACGGCTTTTATAAATAACTCGGCTCCATCGCCACCATCGAGTTTTCTAGTAGCCTTTAATAGGACTTAATGCGTAGGGAATAACCTCCGGAATAAATTTGACTTAAATCTATCCAGGGTTTTGAGTTAATTCCGAACAACGAAAACGGCTATAATTTTATACATAAATATATTCGCAATAACTATATACATAGATTACTTTATTATTATTTTATTCGTTATTCGAATAATAAGTGAAGATAATAATTATTCGAATAACGAATAAAATAACTTATGCATCATTCGAATAATTTTTCCTTGAATAAACAAAGTTATTTATTATTCACGAATAACGAGAAAAACAATTTATTCATTTGTTATTCGTCATTCGAATAAATTTTTCCCAACTCAGAGTGGGCGCTATGGAGCTTTCCGATGCCGAGAAAGTAATTCTTCGAAGGTCACAATTCGAGTCATTTGCTGACGAAATCAACATCATCAAACAGAAAGGGAGGCATTTCATGTCACCGCGGCCACCTCTGTGCGCGACCTCTCAGGATTTTGATGAAAGTTGAAGATATTGAAGGTCTAGGTGACATGCATATACGTGCAGCATATTTTGCCGATATGACGTAGGGTTGCCTATTTACATGGGACTTAAATTTTAAGAAAACGTCATACATACCTTTTTTTAAAGTGCTGTATCTTGGAAACCTTTTAACGAAACTTAATGATAAAAAATGTATTTCTTCCATCTTATTAAGGGCTTTAATTGCACATTTTTTACATTAATGTGCAACGTATAAACCCAAAAAATAAGTAAAATTTTTTTTTTAATTTTCTATTGATTATAGCATTTTTTTTTAATTTTAATTTTTACATAGAAACATTGTCTATAATGTCAACTTTAGGTACCCAAATGGGCGTAATGGGCCACTTATGCGTTTGGACTCTAGATCGTCTAACGCTCAAGCAATATGATAAATAGACATTGAAATTTTATGAAATTGTAAATTTTTGAAAGAGGAAAGGTGTGTAAAAACAAAAATAATATGAATAAATGTTATTAACTTTACTAAAGGTCTGAAATCATGAAAATCCCTTCAAGGAAATGGCAGAATTGAACTTGGTTGCAAGTTCACATGGAAAATCTGTTTACGACGTGATTGGGGGAAATTTTAAGAGACCAGCTAGAGCAAGTCTTCAACTCCTGATGTTACAAGAAATTCGAACACTCGAACCCCACTACAAATGGGGTGCTGTATGTTTGCAATGGGATGCCTATAAAAAATTACTGCAACTAACTTTTCAGTGGACTTTATTTCGACTATGACTACGTGCCAATTACTTTAATCCTATTTTAAGCTAGTTTAAAAGGTTGAATAACATCAAGTTAGGGGACTTCATATCCTTATTTAACCAATCTTTAAATCAAAAAATAATTTTTTTCTTTGTTATAAAAGCGTGTTGTTGTTTTTTTTTTAACTATAATTTTATTACTCATTAGGTTAACTTTTTACTCACCTTTCCTTTTTTTGTTTTAATAAAAGGACTAACCTTGTAGTTATCATTGGAGGTCTAATATTATTTTGCAATGAGTGTTGTTGATGTTTCGGTTTCATTGCAAAAGAATATTAGACCTCCAATGATAGCTTCAAGGTTAGTCCTTTTATTAAAACAAGAAAAAAGGAATACACATTTCCTAAAAACAAACCTAATGAGTAATAAAATTATAGTTAAAAAAAACAACAACACGCTTTTATTACAATAAGAACTAAAAAGAAAAAAATTATTTATTGATTTAAAGATTCGTTAAATAAGGATATGGAGTCCCCTAACTTGATGTCATTTAACCTTTTAAACTAGCTTAAAATAGGATTAAAGTAAAAAAAAATAAAGTCCACTGAAAAGTTAGTTGCAGTTATTTTTTACAGGAATCCATTAGTAGAGAGCAGGAATTAGGTGTCTTTTAGGTGTTCTTCAACGCCACTAAAACTAATTTAGTAGCTCCATTGGTTTCCGAGATATTAGCAAAAATGTGTGGGTCAGCTAGGTTTACGTAAACCTAGCTAGCTGAAAAACAAATTTTTTGCGAATTTCTCGGAAACTAATGGAGCTACTTAATTATTTTTAGTGGCGTTGATGAACACCTAAAAGACACCTAATTCCTGCATATACATATGTATGTATTTCGAAAATTGAAAAAAAAAATTAAAGATTGTTCAGCTAGGTTAACAGCACTAAGCTAGCTGAATAACACATTTTTGCGAATTTCTAGGAAGCCAATGGAGCTACTAAAATGGTTTTAGTGGCGTTGAAGAACACCTAAAAGACACCTAATTCCTGCATATACATATGTATGTATTTCGAAAATTGAAAAAAAAAATTAAAGATTGTTCAGCTAGGTTAACAGCACTAAGCTAGCTGAATAACACATTTTTGCGAATTTCTAGGAAGCCAATGGAGCTTTTAAATTTTCCAAATATATGCTGGAATTAGGTGTCTTTTAGGTGTTCTTCAACGCCACTAAAACCAATTTAGTAGCTCCATTGGTTTCCNGCGCTAAGCTAGCTGAAAACACATTTTTGCGAATTTCTCGGAAACCAATGGAGCTACTAAATTATTTTTAGTGGCGTTGAAGAACACCTAAAAGACACCTAGTTCCTGCATATATGTATTTTGAAAATTGGAAAAAAAAATTAAAGATTGTTCAGCTAGGTTAACAGCACTAAGCTAGCTGAATAACACATTTTTGCGAATTTCTAGGAAGCCAATGGAGCTTTTAAATTTTCCAAATATATGCTGGAATTAGGTGTCTTTTAGGTGTTCTTCAACGCCACTAAAACCATTTTAGTAGCTCCATTGGCTTCCTAGAAATTCGCAAAAATGTGTTATTCAGCTAGCTTAGCGCTGTTATCCTAGCTGAACCATCTTTAATTTTTTTTTATATTTCGAAATACATATATGCAGGAATTAGGTGTCTTTTAGGTGTTCTTCAACGCCACTAAAACTAATTTAGTAGCTCCATTGGTTTCCGAGATATTCGCAAAAAGGTTTACGTAAACCTAGCTGACCCACACATTTTTGCGAATATCTCGGAAACCAAAGGAACACCTAAATTAATTTTGGAGGCCCTAATTAACACCTAAAAGACACCTAATTCCTGGTTAAGAGATTACTCTTCTCGTCACCTCTTCATCTATGATAAGGATAACAATTTGAAATTTCTTATTGATAGTGGAGCAGAAATATCTGTTTTACCATCTTCAAAATTTAAAGAATTTAGAAAATCTTCTGATTTATTTTTAACTGCTGCAAATGGAGGTAGTATCAAAACTTTTGGTAAAAAGTTGCTAAATGTAAATTTGTGTTTGAGAAGGGAGTTTCCTTTTGTTTTTGTTATAGCTGATATTGCAAAACCAATAATAAGAGCTGATTTTTTAATGAAATTTGGGCTTTTAATTGACTTAAAAACTAAGTGTCTTATTAATCCTTTAACAAATATTTCAGTTAATGCAATTTCTGGTTATACAAAAGTATCATTACCACAATTGTTTTCATTTGATGACAAATACACAATTTACTCAGATCTTTTCCTTGTTTACTATTAGAACCTGATTACGCTGTGTGTGTTTGTGAAACATTCAACAGTTCATCGAATTGTTTGTAATGGCGAATGACCATTTGCAAAAACGCGCCGCTTAGATCCAATTAAATTTAAGATAGCGAAAACAGAGTTCGATTTTTTAGTTAAGTCTGGTATCTGCCGTCCATCTGCATCTCATGTGGCTTCTCCATTACATCTTTGTATCAAAAAAAAGAGTCTAATGATTGGAGACCTTGTGGTGATTATCGTAGGTTAAATGTTGTAACAGTTCCTGATCGATATCCTCTACCTCATATTCACGACTTGAACATGAATCTCCGCACAAAAAATATTTTCTCAAAAATAGATTTAGTGCGTGCTTATCATCAGATTCCCATGGCATAAAGCTGCTATTACCACACCTTTTGGATTGTATGAGTTCGTTAGAATGCCTTTTGGTCTTCGCAACTCAGCACAAACTTTTCAACGCTTTATTAATGAGATACTTAATAATTTAGATTATGTATTTGTTTATTTAGATCAGTGATTCCCAAAGTGGTCCAGGTGGACCCCCAGGGGTCCACGGAAGACTCGACAGGGGTCCACGGTGACGTGAACAAAATATGGGGGTCCATGAGTTGTAAATGGGGGTCCACGAAAATTTATCTGGTTTCGATGTAAAGAACCAAAATGGTTGCTTGATAGCCTCTTATTTAACTTTAATTTTTTTGAATGGTGTATAGTGCTCTTGACGCACTGCTGCACTTACCGGCACTTTGTGTTTTCATACGTGGGGAAGCCTTAAAGGCCACCTGCATACTAAAAAGAACCGGAAGCTGGTATGACAGTGAGTGGGGCGCGGCGAAAATTGCTGGCGGCAGAGATTTAAGCACTTGTGTCTTTTCAATGCTACAGGATAGTACGCCAACATTACCTTTGTTGAAGAGATTCTATAATGTTGAGTTCCCTGAGACTGAATTCTGGTTTGATTCCATCGCTGAGACCAGACTCACATATTGTCCAATTTTCACTGATGGCTCCAAAACTGACTCTGGGTCATGATCTGGGGTCTTTTTCAAAGTTAATGGAGATTAGCTTCACTTTTCTGTGGGGGAATATGCTTCGGTCTTCCAGGTTGAGGTAATTGCAATACTCAAAGCCATGGACTACGTGGTGGAACATAAGTGGAGGAGAAGGAGTTTACGTGACAACCAAGCTGCCAGAGTTTGCTCAGACCAGGCATTCCTCGGTCCGCAACCAGTTTTAGCACTCCCAGCTTCGGCAATCGAAGCCCCCATCAGAAACTGGGTGAATACTTCGCTCAGAAATGACTGAGAGGCATCGAGGTGGGAAAAACTCATGTTGCCTTCAATCTCACAAGGTCTATCTAATTTTTTGGTCTCAATGAGCAAACGACACTGCAGACACTTGCTGGACTGCTGACTGGTCACTTCACGTGGCACAAACACCTGACTGTGATAGGCGTAAATGACAAGTCCATTTGCCCATCTTGCCTTGAAGAAGATGAGACGGGGGTACACTTTTTCTGCTTCTTGCTTGCTTGTTTATTTGTCATCGATTTATTTAAACTCGCTCTTTTCTCTTTTGTCAGTTTCTTAATTAAAAGTTTGGCGTAAAAAGCTTAGCCGTTTTGATGTTTTAAGTTTTGTGTTTTAAAAATGTAATAAATATTTTTTGCCTCACTTTAAAACTCGGAGCGATAAAAATAAAAATGATGCCATTAACACAAATAAACTATTATACATATACTCCACGTCCAAAGTCTCGAGTGAGCCGAACATTTGATGAGTTTATGGTGAAGATAATGTAATCAACGCTAGCGCTTGCAGTGCTCTTAAAAAATATAACTCTTCCGAGCGAGAGAGTATTTTGATGTATTTACGAGTTCTATTTTTTAAAACTTACAAGTGTGTAATCACATTCTTTTTATAAATAGAAAATATTTTACTTTTATTTTGGCCACTCTGATTTTAGTTTTTGAATTTTCATCATTTAATTTTTTACGAGCTTTGGGAATATTTAGAAATGTCCACCGAAACCAGAAAATTTTTGAAAGGAGTCTACGAGAAAAAAAGTTTGGGAACCTCTGATTTAGATGATATATTAGTAGCAAGTAACAATGAAGAGGATCATTTTAAAGGCTTGAAACTGTATTTGAAAGGCTTAATAATTTTGGACTCAACATTAAACCAAACAAATGCGTTTTTGGTGTATCCGAGAGATTTTTTAGGTTACAATATTTCGAATGCAGGTATTAAACCAACTACAGATAGAGTGAGGGTTGTACGTGAATTTGAACAACCGAAGACAGTTAAACAGATACAACAAGTAAGAAAGTCTAAGTTCGGGCGGAGCCGAACATTAAATACCCGGCGCACGTATTAAATATATGTTTTTCACCTTACCGAAAGCTACCGCTACATGGTAAGCCGGTGCGTATCAATTTTGAGTAAATTAGAGTCCTTAGATTTCGAAATTTTGAAGTTTCAAGCAGTTCTGAAATTTACCGTTATATGAAAAGCGGCCTCAATTTTAGTCCGCTTTCAATAATTTTCAACGTTTTGCTTTTATGTGGCAAGCACAATAACCATACCGATTTTGGTACAAATTGGTAGGACGGTTACCGAGATACATATATGTAATCATAAGTGGGCGGTGCCACACCCATTTTCCGAAATTTTATCACAAACGTATTTCTTGGTTAAGAATTGTTGCAAGCATCAATTTTGAATAAATTAGCTTTAATATTTACTGATTTATCGAAGANCATGATCAATTACTATCACCGGTGTATACCAAATTTAGCAGAGTTTTTAAGTCCTATACATTTAATGATTGCAAATGCATTGAAAAAGAAAAGTCAAAGCCTGAGTTGGAATTCTGATGCTAAAGTGAACTTTGAGAAGGTCAAAGACATATTTGCAACATCGGTTTGTTTGAATCACTTTGATGTTAATGCCAGGCTTTCGATTTCAACAGATGCATCCAGAATAGCAATTGGTGCAGTTCTGCAACAACATACTAAGGAGGGTTCTGAACCTTTAGCGTTTTACTCGAAGAAGTTATCAACTTCAGAATCAAAATATAGTGCATTTGATAAGAGAACTTTTGGCAATTTATCAAACTATAAAACATTTCAGACATTTCTTGGAAGGTAGAAATTTTACTGTGTATAGTGATCACAAACCACTAATTTACGTCCTTAATTCAAAAACGCAAAGAAGTCCTCGGCAAATTAAACATCTTGAATATATTTCTCAATTTAACAATGATATTCAACACATATCCAACAAGGATAATTTAGTTGCAGACACACTTTCGAGAACACCAGAAATGGAAGTATTAGAACAAGATCTAAATTTAAATTTGACAAGTTTTCTTGCAAATTCTTCGTGTCCATATAAATTAATTGAAGTTAACATACCAATTCTAATTTTGAGTATTTATTGTGAAGAAAAAGATGGTATTACCAGACCTTATATACCCAGTAGTCTTCGAAGAGAGGCATTTCGCAAACTACATTCTTTGTGTCATCCGGGTATTAGAGCTACGCGTCATTTAATAACTCCGAGGTCTTTCTGGCCATATATGAGGAAACAAGTAAACGAACGGTCAAAAGCATGTTTAGATTGCCAAAAATCGAAAATTTTTAAACATGTAAAATCTCCTGTTTTGAAAATATCAATACCAAAAGGTAGATTTGAACATGTTCATATTGACATTGTTGGCCCTTTATCGAATTCAAACGGGTTTGGGTATATATTAACAATAATTGATAGAAACACACGTTGGCCAGAAGCTTATCCTTTAAAGGAGATTACAGCAAAATTGGTTGCTCAAAAATTTGTTCAACAATATATTCCACGTTTTGGGGTACCGATGCATATAACAAGTGATCAAGGTGTTCAATTTACCTCAAATATTTTTCGTTAACTATCAAAATATATTGGGAGTGAATTAATTACAACTTCTACATATCATCCTCAGGCAAATGGCATGATAGAGCGTTTGCATCGACAGCTAAAAGCTTAAATTCTAGCGAGTGGTAATTCTGATAGTTGGTCAGATGAACTTCCAATAGTTTTGTTGGGTTTACGTTCCTGTTTTAAAGAAGATCTGGGAGCAACTCCTTCGGAAATGGTCTATGGACAAAATTTACGGTTACCTGGAGAGCTTGTTGTTGAATCTCAAAATGATGTTAGTAATACAGATTTTTTAACAAGATTAAGAAGTTATTTCAGAAATTCACGTTCAAATTTATCTCACCATAACAGTCCTGGTAAATGTTTTATGCCAAGTGAATTAAAAACATGTAAATATGTTCTAGTTCGAACTATTAAACTTAAATCGGGTTTAAATTGTCCTTATGAAGGACCTTTTGAAGTCATTGAGAAAAATTTGAAGTTTTTTAAAATTCTTAGAAATGGTGAATCAGAAAATGTAGCAATTGACCGAATCAAACCTGCGTATATAGATCAAAGCACAATACAAACACAAATACACATGCAAGATGGAAGAAACGAGTTACTTTTTCTTTACTTTGATTAATTTAAATACTTTAAAATAATTTGTGAGGGGGAGTATTTGTGGGGATTTTTATTTGATGTTATGTATGGCTGACTTCCAAAACGTCAATTGCTTTGCATACGTACAAAGTATAACGTTCAATAACGCCGAACTACAAAATGTTGACGATGTAAACTTTTCCAAAACGCATCCGAAATTTTATCGAAACGCATCGCTAGCGCAATCAGCGCATCGGAAATAAAGTTGATGCTTCGTTTGTTATTGGCTACCATTGGTGTTTTAAAAATGGAAAATTCATAAAAATTCTTCATTGGTATATTGAGTATTTAAAATATGCAATGCAATAATGCAACTCTGCTTATACAAACAGTTTGAATACCGCAGTATAACAGTTTCCAAACATTGTATTGATACGTTTTGGAAGCCAGCCTATGTATATACTTTATACTTGGAATACTTGTTTATTGTTAAATGATGTTCTTTGGAATATTGTTCTTTTCGGAAATAAAATGTTCTTCATTCTGTCTTTCACATTTAAAGCTAACGGTTTTTAATTCTTAATAAATAATTTAAATTAAACTACAAGTTTTTATCACTAAATTCCGTTAAATGGTTTCCAAGATACAGCACTTTAAAGAAAGGTATGTATGACGTTTTCTTAAAATTTGAGTCCCATGTAAATAGGCAACCTTACGTCATATCGGCAAAATATGCTGCAGGTATATTCATGTCACCTAGACCTCTTCAATCTCTTCAACTTTCATCCAAATTCTGAGGAGTCGCGCACAGAGGTGGCCGCGGTGACATGAAATGCCTCAAGGGTCGTTGCCAAAATCCCATCGTCTGTATCAACTTACGCCGTTTACAGACACCGATGGTCTGTTGAAGGTGAATGGTAGGATCGACGCTGCCTACTGTCTGCCTATCACTGCTCGACGTCCGGTGATTCTTCCTCAGGAGCATCATCTAACACGTCTTATTGTGAGGTACTATCACTGCCAGCTACATACATCATCAAAACGATCACTTAACAGTGAATGAGATGCGTCAGAAATTTTGGGTCGCTCACGCCTTAGACTTGCTCAAGTCAGTCAAAAAAGAATATCAAGTGTGCATGTATAGCAACGCCAAGCCATCCGTACCGCTTATGGGACAATTACCAGAAGACCACCTCACGCCATATGTTCGCCCTTTTTCCTACGCCGGAGTCGATTACTGCGGTCCATTTTTTTTTCGCAATTGGTCGAAGAAGAGAGAAGAATTGGGTCGCGTTATTCACGTGTCTTACAACGCGAGCGATCCACCTGGGAGTTGCCCCGGAACTATCAACTGACGCCTTTATATTGTGCTTGCGAAACTTGGTCAATCGTCGAGGAGTTCCAATAAGAATCCGGAGCGATAACGGCACAAATTTCGTGCGAGCACAGAAAATACTTAAAAATGAAACGCAATTATTCGACTTCAGCCGTATCGAAGGTGAAATGGCACGCCGTAACATTCAGTGGATTTTCAATTGCCCTGCAAATCCATCAGCAGTAGGCTGTTGGGAGCGCCTCATACAGTGCGTCAAGCGATTGCTACAGCGCGTCTTAAAATTTGAAGCACCGCGGCTGCAGGCATTTCAAAGCATACTCATAGAGGCAGAAAACATACTAAACAGTCGTCCACTGACAGAACTGGCCATAACATCACAAGATGAGGAGCCATTGACACCCAACCACTTCCTGTTGGGGTGCCTCAACTCTACGCAAACGCCTAGCCCAGTCGAGGAAAGAGTATGTATTCGCAAGCAATGGCGCATAGCCAAAAATCTGAAGGATAGGCTGTGGAAGAGGTGGACTATCGAGAACCTGCCCCAACTCCTGCGACGCTCAAAATGGAGGGATGAGGCAGAGCCGCTAAAGCCGGCACAACTGGCGATTGTATGCGATCCTACTCGACCAAGAAGCCAATGGGAACGAGGAAGGGTGACCTGCAAGTAAGCTAGCCGCTTTAACTGTAAGTGAATCCTCCAGAGAATTCACCGGGGAGTGGGATGTCGATTTACAACACTAGCCCAGCCTAATATTAATAAAGTTTACGGCAACCCTGTCATCATGTTTTTACTTCCTTTGTATTTTTGTATTTATTGTACCATATTTTGTACCAAGGTGTTCAGCCCACTTTCTTTGGCAACACAGAAAGGAGAATTCTACTTAGTGAGGGCTATAATCCCTAAGTGCGACAGAAGACCGCCTACGCAGAAAGAAGTTCTGCGCTAAAATACTATCATATTACTATAACTATAGTATTTTTACCTGTTCCTTTTTTTTTAATATAACAATACTTTTAGTGAATTTTTATACCCGAGCGCACTTGTGCACAAGGGTATTATAACTTTGTTCACATAACGGTTGTTTGTAACAGGCAAAACGAATCGAGATAGATATAGACAAATGTATACATAAATGATCAGAATGAAAAGAG
>NW_016157442.1:292666-300985 GCF_001687245.7 Rhagoletis zephyria
AGATATACACATGAACCCATAAGTGGGCGTGGCTACGCCCGTATTTCAAAAAAATTTTAATATTCTTATTTTTCGTCTAAAATTTATATAAATTCAATTTTGAGTGAATTATCTTCAGTAGTTACTAAAATATCGCAGTTTTCGTATTTCTGAAAATTACCGTTATATGGGAGGTAGGCGTGGTTATTGTCCGATTTTGCCCATTTTCAATACCATCCGTCCTACGCCCGAAAGAAGTACACGTACCAAGTTTCGTTAAGATATCTTAATTTTACTCGAGTTATCGTGTGCACAGACGGACGGACGGACGACAGTCACCGCTTAATCGATTTCTCTTTTCATTCTGATCATTTATGTATACATTTGTCTATATCTATCTCGATTCGTTTTGCCTGTTACAAACAACCGTTATGTGAACAAAGTTATAATACCCTTGTGCACAAGTGCGCTCGGGTATAAAAAGTTAACTAAAAAAAAGTTATAAAAAACAATTAAGAAAGTCTAAGTTCGAGCGGAGCCGAACATTAAATACCCGGCGCAGGTACTAAGTATATGATTTTCACCTTTCCGAAACCTACCGCTAGATGGTAAGCCGGGGTGTATCAATTTTGAGTAAATTAGCGTCCTTAAATTTCGAAATATTGCAGTTTCAAGCATTTCTGAAATTTACCGTTATATTAAAAGCGGCCGTAATTTTAGTCCGATTTCAACAATTTTCAACGGTTTTCTTTTATGTAGCAAGCACAATAACCATACCGAGTTTGGTACAAATTGGTAGAACGGTTACCGAGATACATATATGTGATCATAAGTGGGCGGTGCCACGCCCATTTTCCAAAACTTTATCATATACGTATTTCCTGGTAAATAATTGTTGCAAGCATCAATTTTGAGTAAATTAGCTTTAATATTTATTGATTTATCTAAGATTTCGTATTTCTCCAAATTACCGTTATATGGGAGGTAGGCGTGGTTATTGTCCGATTTTGCCCATTTTCAATACCATCCGTCCTACGCCGGAAAGAAGTTCACATACCGAGTTTCGTTAAGATATCTCAATTTTTACTCGAGTTATCGTGTGCACAGACGGACAGACGGACGGACGGACGGACGGACGGACGGACAGACAGTCACCGCTTAATCGATTTTTGCCACATAAAAGTAAACCATTGAAAATTGTTGAAATCGGACTAAAATTACGGCCGCTTTTCATATAACGGTAAATTTCAGAAATGCTTGAAATTTCAATATTTTGAAATTTAAGGACGCTAGTTTACTTAAAATTTATATACGCCGGCTTATCATGTAGCGGTAGCTTTCGGAAAGGTGGAAAACATATATTTAATACTTGCGCCGGGTATTTAATGTTCGGCTCCGCCCGAACTCAGACTTTCTTACTTGTTTTATATAAAATCGCCTAATAACCAACTTGGGATAATCTCTTTTATTTAAAAATCCCACGGTTTCTGCTAGTTGGGTTATATTCACGGTTGCCGTTTTGGTCCAAATGGTTCAAATGGTCAATTTCTTTTCGTTTGCTACATTGGTCCAATTCTTTTTAAAATGGTCCATTTCACAAGCCTTTGTTACCACCCTTTCACTTCATGCAATAGTTTCGCGTTCAATTTTTTCTATTTAATTGATGAATATTCCGCCCTATGTTGAATATCGTCATCGTCAGTAAACGACACGGCCATCGTCAGTCATGTTACTGATGCGCCAACGATCGTTGTTGTTGTTGTTGTTGTAGCGGCTACAACAACATCGCCCAGATCGGCTTATATCTCAGTCGTTGTCGTCGAGTTCCACTAACGGCAGCCCCAAGAAGCGTGCAGCCTCTATGGGGTCGGTCCATAGGGACGACGCCGTTAGGGTTGTGGGGTTTTCACGTGTGTCAAGTTAGCACTACACTTTTCGAAATTGGAAAAGTTAACTGCGGCATTAATTGTAGTGTTTTTGTAGTGAATTTGTTGTGGAAAGAAAAAATTTGTAGCTCTCGTTTTTTATGAAAAAATGGTATGTAGTGCTAACTTGACACCATACACCTAGTCGATAGAATTGAGATATTGAAAATGTTATAACGGCATTAATTGTAGCTTTTTTGTTGTAAATTTGTTGTGGAAAGAAAAAATTTGTAGCTCTCGTTTTTTATGAAAAAATGGTATGTAGTGCTAACTTGACACCATACACCTAGTCGATAGAATTGAGATATTGAAAATGTTATAACGGCATTAATTGTAGCTTTTTTGTTGTAAATTTGTTGTGGAAAGAAAAAATTTGTAGCTCTCGTTTTTTATGAAAAAATGGTATGTAGTGCTAACTTGACACCATACACCTAGTCGATAGAATTGAGATATTGAAAATGTTATAACGGCATTAATTGTAGCTTTTTTGTTGTAAATTTGTTGTGGAAAGAAAAAATTTGTAGCTCTCGTTTTTTATGAAAAAATGGTATGTAGTGCTAACTTGACACCATACACCTAGTCGATAGAATTGAGATATTGAAAATGTTATAACGGCATTAATTGTAGCTTTTTTGTTGTAAATTTGTTGTGGAAAGAAAAAATTTGTAGCTCTCGTTTTTTATGAAAAAATGGTATGTAGTGCTAACTTGACACCATACACCTAGTCGATAGAATTGAGATATTGAAAATGTTATAACGGCATTAATTGTAGCTTTTTTGTTGTAAATTTGTTGTGGAAAGAAAAAATTTGTAGCTCTCGTTTTTTATGAAAAAATGGTATGTAGTGCTAACTTGACACCATACACCTAGTCGATAGAATTGAGATATTGAAAATGTTATAACGGCATTAATTGTAGCTTTTTTGTTGTAAATTTGTTGTGGAAAGAAAAAATTTGTAGCTCTCGTTTTTTATGAAAAAATGGTATGTAGTGCTAACTTGACACCATACACCTAGTCGATAGAATTGAGATATTGAAAATGTTATAACGGCATTAATTGTAGCTTTTTTGTTGTAAATTTGTTGTGGAAAGAAAAAATTTGTAGCTCTCGTTTTTTATGAAAAAATGGTATGTAGTGCTAACTTGACACCATACACCTAGTCGATAGAATTGAGATATTGAAAATGTTATAACGGCATTAATTGTAGCTTTTTTGTTGTAAATTTGTTGTGGAAAGAAAAAATTTGTAGCTCTCGTTTTTTATGAAAAAATGGTATGTAGTGCTAACTTGACACCATACACCTAGTCGATAGAATTGAGATATTGAAAATGTTATAACGGCATTAATTGTAGCTTTTTTGTTGTAAATTTGTTGTGGAAAGAAAAAATTTGTAGCTCTCGTTTTTTATGAAAAAATGGTATGTAGTGCTAACTTGACACCATACACCTAGTCGATAGAATTGAGATATTGAAAATGTTATAACGGCATTAATTGTAGCTTTTTTGTTGTAAATTTGTTGTGGAAAGAAAAAATTTGTAGCTTTCGTTTTTCTGGAAAAAATTGAGTTGACCCTTTTTCGAACAAAATTTAGTATGTAGTGCTAACTTGACACCAGGCCCCATTGACGACAGAATTGAGATATTGAAAAGGTTACGACGGCGAAATAATTGTAGCTTTTTTGTTGTAAATTTGTTGTGGAAAGAAAAAATTTGTAGCTTTCGTTTTTCTGGAAAAAATTGAGTTGACCCTTTTTCGAACAAAATTTAGTATGTAGTGCTAACTTGACACCAGGCCCCATTGACGACAGAATTGAGATATTGAAAAGGTTACGACGGCGAAATAATTGTAGCTTTTTTGTTGTAAATTTGTTGTGGAAAGAAAAAATTTGTAGCGTTCGTTTTTTAAGAAAAAATGGAATGGAGTGCTAACTTGACACCATACACCTAGTCGATAGAATTGAGATATTGAAAAGGTTACGACGGCGAAATAATTGTAGCTTTTTTGTTGTAAATTTGTTGTGGAAAGAAAAAATTTGTAGCTTTCGTTTTTCTGGAAAAAATTGAGTTGACCCTTTTTCGAACAAAATTTAGTATGTAGTGCTAACTTGACACCATGCCTCTTGACGACAGAATTGAGTTATTGAAAAGGTTACAACGGCATTAATTGTAGCTTTTTTGTTGTAAATTTGTTGTGGAAAGAAAAAATTTGTAGCTTTCGTTTTTTAAGAAAAAATGGTATGTAGTGCTAACTTGACACCATACACCTAGTCGATAGATTTGAGATATTGAAAATGTTCGGTGTTTGTGTGCCTAGAACGGCATTCACAGTCTACATAACTCGAGACTGCGTCCCTGTGAATGCCGTTCAGGGCCTGTCTGTGAGCTGACGGATCCAGAGGCTGCTTAATGAACCTCTGGACTTCGTCCGTCAATTCATATAGATGCCTCCTGACGTGCCTCGGCGAGGGCTCCTCTGCAAGCAGCTGTCTATTTGGGTGGCCACATCTGTGGCTCCCAACAAGAAACTGCTTGCAGAGCATCGTGCTGTGCTCCCTAATTGGGAGCATTTTCGCCTCATCGTGGCAGGTGACATCAGGAGGCATCCGGTCGCTGTCCTAAGTGCTGTATTTTGTACCGTCTGTAGCTTCGTCCACTGCGTCCTACTAGTCCCCGGCGACCACACTGGTGCTGCGTAGTTTAAAACCGGCCGGCCTATTGCCTTGTATGTTGCCAGCAACGTTTCTTTGTCTTTGCCCCAAGTACTGCCAGCTAGCGACTTGAGGACCTTGTTGCGGCTCTGTACGTTACTGACAATAGCGGTTGCGTGCGCAGAGAAGAAGAGCAGGCTGTCGAATGTTACTCTGAGTATTTTAGGATTATTCACCGTCGGAATTGGTGTGTCATCCTAGCGGTAGCCAACGATCGTCGACGATGACGATGACGATATTCAGCATAGGGCCGATTGGCAACACCTCCTAAAAGTGGAAACTCGCCTTGCCACTGATCTTCAAATATGGCATGGCTAATCATCTGTCAAAGCACCCTTCAAAAAATATCGCGTTTTTTGCTAATTTCAATTATGCATCATTTCGCAATTGAGGCTGAGTGAAGGCCACTTCAAAAACTGTACCAATATAGAACGGATCAAGTAAGTTTGATTAAAAATGGATTGGGTCAAGCGGCCTTTGGAGAATTGTGTGATTTAGATCATAAAATTTTTAGTCTGCCTCACAGTTCCACAGCAGCTGATCGCAAATTTTTTGATTTAGCATTAATAAAAACGAAATTAAGGAACAAATTACATATTAAAACTTTAAATAATATGATGTTAATAATATACAATTGTAATGCACTTTGGATGCAATATAAAAAAGACAGTGTATACACACACGCGCCACGTAGATCTACGGTGAAATTACGTGGATTATGTGTTGCCGGAGAAGTGGGGCAGAACTTCTTTCGCTTAGGGATTATAACCCTTACTACTCAGAATTCTCCTTTCTGTGTTGCCGGAGAAGTGGGGCAGAACTTCTTTCGCTTAGGGATTATAACCCTTACTACTCAGAATTCTCCTTTCTGTGTTGCCGGAGAAGTGGGGCAGAACTTCTTTCGCTTAGGGATTATAACCCTTACTACTCAGAATTCTCCTTTCTGTGTTGCCGGAGAAGTGGGGCAGAACTTCTTTCGCTTAGGGATTATAACCCTTACTACTCAGAATTCTCCTTTCTGTGTTGCCGGAGAAGTTTGACAGAACTTCTTTCGGCATGTAAGTAGACACTGCCTCTAAAAAAAATCGTTATAAAGACTAAATCGGCATATTTTCTTGATAAAGAGGACTAAAATCCACTCAATTAACCCGATGTAATAAAAATCTGTTGATTTTTTACCATTTGGTTCATTTTTTGGCCCGAAAGATAGATTGTAAAGGGTGAACACACCAAAACTGCGACACTTAGAAATTACTACCAGAAACAAACTAGAAGGCTTTGAAATTATTTTTTCTTGTATTATATAACTTGGAAGTTTAAATGTTATTAAAATGTTAAAATATTAGTTATTATTTGCTCCATATGCAAGTGATCGGTATTTTCATCGCACACGCGCCTTCATGTCCTGCACGACTGCATCATCGACTTTACAACTACTTTGTTTTGCACTCTTCAATATTTTTCACTGTTTCAACTGTTTTCTGCAAGATTTCTTTGACAATTGACCAATATTCCCCAATAGGACGTGGCTCTGGGCTATTGGGTGGATAGCAGTCGTGAGGTACAAAATGGATGTTATTTGCATTATACCACGGCAATGTGTCCTTGGCATAGTGGCAGGTTGCCATGTCCGCCTAGAACAGTGGCCTACTCCTTATCTATTGATAAACGACAGAATACGCCTTTTGAGGCACTCATCCCGATAAACTTGATCATTCATTGTCCCGGATGGGAAAAAGGCCACAGGATCAAATAGCTTGCCAAACCATGTGGTTTTTTGGAAATTTGGACTTCATTTTCAGCTTACAACTTTCAGGGGCATCTTGACGACTTGCACCAGTATAAAAGTTATAAGCTTCCCAAAGTGTCGCAGTTTTGGTGTGCTCACCCTTTAAATGGCAACCGTGGTTATATTCCACTTTAAACTGCTCAGTTTGTCTAGGTAAATGCCGCCTCTGCGCCCCTCATTTTTCGTTTTTTTTTTTTCATATTTAGGGTGCCTTAAGAAAAATTTCCTGAAAGCTTCATAAAAATTATTACTGCATAGCCGCCTATAAATGTAAGGGAAAATTTTAGTATGCGGACGGCAAATTCTAGAAAAAGTGAGATGAGGGGGGTAGAATAGGACTCCCTGATTTCAAAACTACCCCCCTTTTTTCTAGCGACCCTATAGTTTTTATTATGACACAACAATTTGAAGGTAAAACCGCTGAGAGGCAGCCTGAACATTTTTGAAGTTTGCTAACATAACAAAAATGTTTTCAAATTATCAATCTCACAAATACATTCTCATTTTCAGTCTCAAATAAAAGAAAAATTTAATATTTTCATCTATTTGTTTTTAGTTTTACTTTTATTTGGCATTTGAGTTGCTCTCAAAATTTCAATTTTATAAAGTAGACAAACTTCAAAAAATAAATGATGGCCGACGAATTGAGCGAGAGGTTTTACCTTTAAATATTTCTATCAAGAGTTTTTATATAATTTTGTTGTTAAATTAAAACTTGGTGCTGCCAGACTGGAATTTTGAATAACAAAAGCGGATTTTTAATTCGGAATTTTAACTTAGTAGAATTCTCTTTTCTGTATTGCAGAAGAAGAGGGGCTGAACACCTTTTGCAGAGAACACCTCTCTGCGTAGGCGGCCTTCGGCCGCACTTAGGGATTATAACCCTGACTAAGTAGAATTCTCCTTTCTGTGTTGCCAAAGAAGGGGGCTGAACACCTTTTGCAGGGAACAACTTCCTGCGTGAGCGGGCTTCGGCCGCACTTAAGGATTATAACGGGTTGACTTCAGTGTACATCGACATGTGTGTGTTTTAGCAAAACTATAACAAATTTTCTCATGAAACTTTACGAGGATGCTAAGAAACAGATATGTTTACATAAATTCTCACTATTTTCACTTTTTTAATACTAGTATTTAAGTAATTTTTTGTTTAAATTTTTTGCACTTCCATTAGCAAATTTTCATATATACTTGCAACTATCACTTGTACAGCGTGGCGACGAATAACTGTTACCCAGGTTTTTTTGAGAAATAAAAGAGTCCTTTATAGATTTTGCGAAAAAAGTATTTTATTGTTAATTTTCCACAGATTTTACTTTAGTTGTATTAATTAGTTTTTAAATTTTAATCCTTATTTACATTTGCCAGCAGTGTAAACTTTGGGAGAAAGGTTCATTTGGCACGCAGATCTTCATCAGTTAATTTATTGTTGTTGTTGTTGTTGTTGTAGCGGCTACAACAACCCCGCCCAGATCGGTTGGTATCTCAGTCGTTGTCGTCAAGTTCCACTAACGGCAACCCTAGGAAGCGTGCAGCTTCTGTGGGATCTGTCCACAGGGACAAGGCCGTTAGGGTTGTCGGGTTTTCCGGGCATGCGAAGAGATGGTTCGAGTCATGTGGGGTCTCTCCGCATGCCGGACATTCGTTCGGCACATCCTCATTCAGCCTACTCAAGTAGGAGTTTAACCTGCTGCAGTAGCCGGAGCGAAGTTGAGCGAGTGTAGTGCGTGTCTCCCGAGGCAGATGAAGCTCTGTCTCGTCTATGTCCGGGGGTGGTATGCCTAGAACGGCATTCACAGGTCTAGAGTCTACATAACTCGAGACTGAGTCCCTGTGAATGCCGTTCAGGGCCTGTCTGTACGCTGTCGGGTCCAAAGGTTGCTTAATGAATCTCTGGACTTCGTCCGTCAGTTCATATA
>NW_016157443.1:0-6825 GCF_001687245.7 Rhagoletis zephyria
CGGTACGTAGGTAGCTTTTTCCTGGATAAGCTTATAGATTCCTGTTTTCCAATTTTCATGCAATTTCGAATATAAATAGCTTTGAGCAACGACCATATCAAGGGGCGAAGATTTTTTTGCGCCAATCAGAAACAGCGGATACTGTCAAAATATAATTATAATCTATACTATTTTTCAGGGAACGGATTTTATGCAAATTGGCTTTTTTTCTGCTAAAGAGATAGAGTATGTTCGATTAAGAATGTCCACGATTTAGCTTTCCCTGATTCCATATATACACATTTGATGTTGACTTTTTTTGCCTTTTTTAAGATATTTGCCTTTTTTTGCCTTTTTTAAGATATTTGCCTTTTTTGCCTTTTCTACCTTTTAAAAAGTACATTTAGTACATTCATGGCTTTTCTTCGCGAAAATAGAATGAAAATGCTGCCAGAAAACTTCAAAATGCGTCTTGTGGTTCAATGTTACTACAACTATACAGATTAAAGTTTTATGAGTTAGAAACTCGAAAGGATAAAATAGTCAAAGATTCAAAGTACAAATTTTTCATATAATGAAACTAGTTCATAGCTTTTCTCTTTTTACTTGTAATATAAACATTTCTAAAAAAAATATATTTTTTGATTGTTCTTCGTATTTTCTGTCTTTTTTTAGTGACTTATTTTGCTTTTTTGCAATACCTTTTTTTTGCCTTTTCCTGCCTTTTTCGCTATTTTATTTTGCCTATTTTGCCTTTTANAACAAGCACAACCAATTTGACAGCTAACGAGCTTTGATTGAGGTTATATTTATATGTAAACGTACTTTTATGCTTTGCCGTGCGCATATGTATACACATCAAACTTCATGAGTACCTAGTACTCACGCCTTTTTTGTAACAGATAATCTCGCTAACGGCTGGTCTGATTTTCATGAAAATTTTTATATAAATAGCTTTCAGTAACCACCATGTTTTTGGCTAAAAAAATTTACTTTTTTCGGGACCGATCTATTCGAAAAAATCTTATTATGGTCCGATTTGCTTAAAATTTGGTACGTAAGTAGCTTTTTAGCATATATTGGCATATATGAAAAATTTTTTCCGGGAAGTGGTCCAGGGACCTATCTATTCGAAAAAATCGTATTTACGGTCCGATTTGCTTAAAATTCGGTTCGTAGGTAGCTTTTTAGCATATATGATCCATGTTTTCTGAGAAGTGGCCCAGGGACCGATCGCTGTGATACCTTGGGTTCCAAACCACCGAACCGTATATGCAGTATAAAACAATAAATTTGTACGGGAGGTACTATGCCCCCTTTTCGAATAACGCAAATTTTTCTTCATGAGTATGGAATTAATTTTGTATACACATCTTGGTGCCAGGCTCGTTAATCACTGGCTGCGATTACGATTAAATAATTTTAATCTTTAATCCAATTAAAAATAAAATCTGATTAAGTTGTCTAGTTTGTCCGAATTTGAAACCAAACACCAGTTATAGTAATAATTTTGTGGTTTACGCTGATAAAAAGCACATAATATAAAAAAATTATAACTATTGTTATTGGTAAGTAATACATAAACTGGGAACTTTTACAAACCTAGTTGGTAAAACGTTTGTTGGTATAGATTTTAATGAAAATGTACACCATATTGCTCAGATTGATGACGAAACTCGACTGAGCCATACCGGATTAACTTGCTTTGTGTGCACAGGAAAATTCCAGCATAAATTAATTAATCCCCAAACCTACTTGAGCAAATTAAGAGTTAAAGATTAAAAGTTAATTTTTTTAGTCGCGGTTACGATTAACTTTTTAGTCGGATTAAAATTAATCATGATTAACTGTAATCAGCTTGAATTTAATCGAATTAACTAATTGATTCAAAAATCAATCGATTAATGCCAACATTGATTTCACATACATATCTCTATACCAAGTTCCAGTTCTCTCCCACAAATACTTCCAGAGATATGTATGTAATATGAAAATTCCAATTTGTATGGGAGTGGCCTTGAGTTATCGGAATTACTTTCAGTCTAAGACCATCCTTACGAAATCTATAGTAAGTGTACCAAACCGGTTAAGGAAGTAACCTATTTTTCAATCCAGGTCATAAACCATCTGTGAGAAAAATTTCATTTTCAAACAGGTGGCAATTCTTAAAAAAGTAGCCTATTTTCCAATCTAGGTCTTAAGCTATCTGAGTGAAAACTTCCATGCAAATCAGTTCACTCATTTCCGCGTATTAATTTATTTAAACATTTCTATCAGATGGCAACTCTTAAAAAAGTAGCCTATTTTCCAANGCCCCCTTTTCGAATAACGCAAATTTTTCTTCATGAGTATGGAATTAATTTTGTATACACATCTTGGTGCCAGGCTCGTTAATCACTGGCTGCGATTACGATTAAATAATTTTAATCTTTAATCCAATTAAAAATAAAATCTGATTAAGTTGTCTAGTTTGTCCGAATTTGAAACCAAACACCAGTTATAGTAATAATTTTGTGGTTTACGCTGATAAAAAGCACATAATATAAAAAAATTATAACTATTGTTATTGGTAAGTAATACATAAACTGGGAACTTTTACAAACCTAGTTGGTAAAACGTTTGTTGGTATAGATTTTAATGAAAATGTACACCATATTGCTCAGATTGATGACGAAACTCGACTGAGCCATACCGGATTAACTTGCTTTGTGTGCACAGGAAAATTCCAGCATAAATTAATTAATCCCCAAACCTACTTGAGCAAATTAAGAGTTAAAGATTAAAAGTTAATTTTTTTAGTCGCGGTTACGATTAACTTTTTAGTCGGATTAAAATTAATCATGATTAACTGTAATCAGCTTGAATTTAATCGAATTAACTAATTGATTCAAAAATCAATCGATTAATGCCAACATTGATTTCACATACATATCTCTATACCAAGTTCCAGTTCTCTCCCACAAATACTTCCAGAGATATGTATGTAATATGAAAATTCCAATTTGTATGGGAGTGGCCTTGAGTTATCGGAATTACTTTCAGTCTAAGACCATCCTTACGAAATCTATAGTAAGTGTACCAAACCGGTTAAGGAAGTAACCTATTTTTCAATCCAGGTCATAAACCATCTGTGAGAAAAATTTCATTTTCAAACAGGTGGCAATTCTTAAAAAAGTAGCCTATTTTCCAATCTAGGTCTTAAGCTATCTGAGTGAAAACTTCCATGCAAATCAGTTCACTCATTTCCGCGTATTAATTTATTTAAACATTTCTATCAGATGGCAACTCTTAAAAAAGTAGCCTATTTTCCAACCGTTCAGTCGTTTCCGCGTATTAATTTAATTAAACTTTTTTAACTGGTGGCAACTCTTAAGAAAAGTAGCCTACTTTCCAATCTAGGTCATAAGCTATCTGTGTGCAAATTTTCATGCAAATCCGTTCAGTCGTTCGCGCATATTAAATAAATTAAAAATTAGGAACAGGTGGCAACTCTTAAAAAAATAGCCTATTAACCAATCTGGCCTATAAGCTATCTGCGTACAATCTGCGTTCAGTCANTGCAAATTTTCATGCAAATCCGTTCAGTCGTTCGCGCATATTAAATAAATTAAAAATTAGGAACAGGTGGCAACTCTTAAAAAAATAGCCTATTAACCAATCTGGCCTATAAGCTATCTGCGTACAATCTGCGTTCAGTCATTTCCGCGTGATGATTTACCAAACATCCAAACATACAAACTTTCACATTTATAATATTAGTAAGATTAGAAGATTGAATAAGCTACAAAACTGCATACTCAAAAAGTTTCTAGAAAATTTTGATGAAATTTTTTTGGAATTTGTTAGATTTTTCTGAACTGTACACAAAGTTTTAAACTTTGACTTATATGGTATATGTCATGATAAAAACATAGTAAGGTAGAACCCATGATATAAAAAATAAAAGGAACAGTCCAGCGCCTTCGTCTTGGTCTGCAGGCTGTATCGGAGATACAGCCGCTAAATTTAAACGTAGAATACGTGGTATGGTTGAGCGCATATCAAAGTCAAAAACGAAAGCACACACTAAGAAATAAATATCGATAACAAAAGCGATAGTAATATCGATAAAAACATCGATAAAAATAGATAAAAATATCGATATCAAAATCGATAAAAATATCGATAAAAAAATCGATACCAAAATCGATTACAAAATCTGTCAAAAAATCGATAACAAAGTCGACTACAAAATCGATTACAAAGTCGATAACAAAATCGATAAAAATATCGACATCAAAAGCGATAACAACATCGATAGCAAAATCGATAATGAAACCGATAAAAATATCGTAAATAAAAGAGATAACAATATGGATAGCAAAATCGATTTAAAATATCGGTAAAAAAACCGATACAAATATTATGAGAAAATCGATAAAAATATCGACAATAAAATCGATAGCAAAATCGATAACAAAATCGATAAAAGGAATATCGATAAAAACACTGATAAAAATACCGATAACAAAATCGATAAAAATATCGATAACGAAATCAATAAAAATATCGATAACAAAATCGATAATAAAATCAATAACAAAATCAATCAAAATATCGATAACAAAATTGATAAAAAATATCGATGACAAAATCGATAAAAATATAGATCTTAAAACCGACAAAATATCGATTATTATATCGATAAGTCCCGAGAATCACGAAAATCTCTAAAATCCCGAAATAGTTCCCAGATTGAGTCTCTGTGCCTCTATCTATATCCTTTTCTCTACAACTACCTTTATTTTAATCTTTCTTCCTTTATCTGCATCTTTACTTTTATCGGTATTCTCATCCTCATATTTTTCTTTATATTTATCTTTGTTTTTATTTTTATGTTTATCATATTCTTCATATACATATTCCCCTTCACCTTTGCCCTTATATAAGAAAGTGTTTAAATGTACCTTCGTCTTCATTTTTGCCTTTATCTTTACCTTTGCCTTTATCCTTTTCTTTATCTATGTACGTACTCACCTTTACTTTTATTCTTGGATTGGTCTTTTTCTAAGTGTTGTTTCACTTCAAAAAGTTTTCGCATATTATGCATACATACGGTGACCATATTAACCAACGGAAAATATGGAACTTTTTTTTAAAAGGATTTGGGAATACGTACATACAACTTGTATGAGAAAAGTACCTTACCCATATTTATGTTTTCTTACAGACAAATGAGAATAGAACATTTAGATAATAATAATAATAATAATCCCAATGGTTTTTACCCTCCATTCCCGCCCATCCGCACTAGGGCCGCAGTCCGCATGACGTACGGAACCAATATTTTAAATTTTAGTGCCGAGTCACGATAGGCAGAAGTTTGTTAAGTGTCGAGATCTAAAACTGTTCAGCTACAGAACTAAATTCATCAGCTGATTTTATGTATTTATGTCAATAATTCACTTATTGAGAGAGGAGAGTATCGCTTTCTTAATGCTGAAAAGCGGATCTGATATATCAAACGTGCTGGAATGAGAGTTAAAATCCTGGCATAAGCAACGGAGTGGGTCGTGCAATTCAAAATTGGTTTTACAAGCTTTCAGAAATATGGGACAAAAGTGTCTTGATACGCGTGAGGGAACATTAAAGCTTACATCAACCAGAAGAGACGGACTTGAAATTGAGGCTGTCAGTAATCTATATATACAAAAATGAATTGCTGTTCGTTAGTCTCGCTAAAACTCGAGAACGGCTGGACCGATTTGACTAATTTTGGTCTTGAATTATTTGTGGAAGTCCAGGGAAGGTTTAGAACGTGAGTAAATATGATAAAAATGCTAAGAATTTAATAAAAACAACAACTTTGTTTTTCCTTAGAAATAGGGATGGTCGATTATCATTGTACACGGAAAACTCTATGAAATTGTGAAATCGTGACGTCTTAGCTTTCTTAATATTTTGGCAATAACAACAAAAAGTTTTGATTTTTTTTAATCGAAAAACCTTCCACACGGAGGTTCAAAATAGTACTTTTTACATATTTGAAATCGGTTCAGACGTTTGGTCAGGCATCGCGGTCATTTTTATGTATATAGATATCTCTGGAAATGTTCATGGTAGAGTACTGGAACTTGGTTTGGAGATATATGAAATCAATCACATACTCATGGAGAAAAATGGGCTCTTTAAAAAGAGGGAATGGCAAAGTACAAACGTGTTGCCTTTGCCTTATCTTTGAATGTGTACATAGGTATGTTTGTGAGTGAAATCCTGAATGGCTGGAGGGATTTCAACAAAGTTATGTGTGTGTGTTTGAGTGGGTCTCTGGATAGTTTAGTTTGACAATTGAACACGCCAGTTGGCGCTGGAGTTGAGTTATTACTAAAAATCTTTTTTTTGATCCGATTTGGCGAATATTCAAAACATGTACTGGACACGGTTGAGACAGTCCAATTGCAAAAACGAACGGTGAGGTGATGCTGAGGTCAAGTTATTACTAAAATCGATAAGTGAGAAAAGGTGCCGAGAATGTCAGTCTAAATCGACCTGTTGCACCATTGAGTAAATCGAAATCTCGTGTGTTACGATTGGCCCAATGGATGTGATATGCCAATATTATTATGCGTTAAAGCTTCATTCCGACACACCAGGGTTAAGTTGTGCAGTGGCAAATCTCAAATCACCACCTGTCGAAATATATTTTTATACCCGAGCGCACTTGTGCACAAGGGTATATTAATTTTGTTCACATAACGGTTGTTTGTAACAGCCAAAACGAATCGAGATAGATATAGACAAATGTATACATAAATGATCAGGATGAAAAAAGAAATCGATTAAGCCATGTCTGTCTGTCCGTCCGTC
>NW_016157443.1:8337-14294 GCF_001687245.7 Rhagoletis zephyria
AAAAAAAAAAAAAAAAAAAAAAAAAAAAAAAAAAAAAAAAAAAAATAATAATAATAACATCATAAAATAGCAGGTTTGATAGCTGGCAAGGCCTAGTCTTCAGTCTACTTTTGTGTTCGGCGGGCGGAAAGACCTAGTTTCCGCTCCGCGCTATGAACAAGCTGTTGAACATGGTCGGAAAGAACGAGTTTCCGATCGATGTTCCCGAAGTTATTACTTTGTATGTGTGGCAGGCGGAAAGCTCTAGTTTCCGCTCCGCGCTATGAACAAGCTGTTGAACATGGTCGGAAAGAACGAGTTTCCGATCGATGTTCCCGAAGTTATTACTTTGTATGTGTGGCAGGCGGAAAGCTCTAGTTTCCGCTCCGCACTATGGACAAGCTGTTGATTATGGTCGAAAGGCCGAGTTTCCGATCCATGCTCGTATTGTCTTACGCGGTCGCGAAAATATACGAATCCGATTACAGTTGTACTAAGCAGTCATAGATATTGTGTAATTTATCGTTCCCGGTTAAAGATATTAATTTATTTAGTTACAAAAAAGCTATTCGCGTTTACGTTTACCTCATAAACTGAACAGAAATACAGTTCACCAGCTGAATGATAAGGTGCAATGTAAGGGTTTACATGTTATTTATTCAGAATCTAAAGTAAGGTTTTCTTAATGGTAAAATGTGAGTCGTAATTTAAATCAAATATTTATCAGTTAATTATATTATTTAATTGTACAAGCACCCCTACTGTAGCGAAAAATGAAGCCAAATCCTTTTCAAGGACTTCGCCATCCTTTGCTACCAAAATGCGTTTACCATAATTCATACTGCACGACGAAGCCAGCACACAGTGGTTCAAAATTAGAATTGAATGTTCATAATTCACCGGAGCCTTCATTTTTCAACTAATTTTTACTAAAAAGCAAAAAAAAATTTATTTTGGTGAACATTTTTTCTAACATTTTGCTTTTCTGTATTTTCCACTAAAAATCTTAATATAATCAAATAAAAATTCACAAATCAAACTGGTCTTCTTTTTGGTTGTTTATGTCAACTGGTCTCTTCAAATCATTAAAAGCTTTCTTAAAATTACGAACACTAAATGCTCTGTGTTTAAAAGTTTACCTCTGAAAAGTGCAGAGCTGATTTAAAGGACAGTTTAAGAAATAAAGGACAAAAGGCGTCCTTTATTGTGAAAAAAATTATAAAGGACAGGGGGTTAAAATAAAGGACTGTCCTTTAAAATAAAGGACGGATGGTCACCGTATGCATACATGTATGTATGTACATATGTATATAATATGTATAGACATACATAGATTACTAAAAAATAGAAACAGATCCACACATGGGCGTAGCCAGGTAGGGGCAGGGGGTGCTCGAGGCCCCCTAACCTGCAAATTTTCCTTATATATATATATAAAATAGTACCCTGAAATGCCAGCTTAATAGGGTCGAGCCCCTTCCCCTCCTAAATTTCATTCTTGCTACGCCGATGGATCCACATTAACTGCAATCAACATATGTACGTATGTATGTATTTACATATGTACGGGTACATACGCTGTGATTACGTTATAAATATTGCGCCATCTGTTTATCCAAAGCCGAAATATGTACTTACGCACACGTATGTACATACTTTTTGTCTCCTTACCACACTTCCAAGGCATGCACGTGTTTGCAAAATGATGACGAAGTGATTTTGTATGGGAAATCATTTATGTCCATATATTCGAATCAAATAACCATACTTAGAAGATATCAACCAATACTCTCCATATATCAAACGAAAGGAAAACTATTGCATTTTTGACTAAAGAAAACAAAAACAAAATCATTCGGGCGGTTTTCGAGCATTTTGGTATTGAAAAAAATTTGCAACTTTTTTCAAAAATTTTTTGCTTTAAAATGCTCAATGTTTGTTGAATTTATATAAAATTTGTACACAATAATATATCTACTGCTCCAAAGAACCCATATCCCGAAAATGAAAGTTATATCTGTCAACCATAAGTTGCTAGAACACTTTAACGGCTCAAAATTGACCCCAAAATAAGGCAATGTTTACCGTTGGTTTTACGACGGAAACCGGAATTTTGGAATTTTATCTTTGAAATCGCTTCATTAGTTCTCGTGCAATAAGCGTTTTCGTGAAGCTCTAAAAATTACAACTACAACATTTCAGCATAGCATCCATAACGTAAGGTAAGACGTATTCTACGTCAAAAGTCGTCATATTAGGGGCGTTCGACATGTCAAAAATTTGTAAAAGTTTTTCCAAATTTTTACTGGATGGCGTTCGATAACCACAAAAAATTATCCAACACACAAAAATTGAGAGAGCGTTCATTTTGTACTGGCAAAATTTTAGTCAGCAAAAATTATCCAACACGAAAACATATGATCACAAAACATATGGATGCAATTTTTGTAAACAAACAAAAATTGCATTTTCCGAGTTTTGGTATTTATATGCTTTTTGGCTGCCTGCTATGTGAATTTATGCTAGCGCCAACTAGTTTTTACTTCTAGAAATGTTCCTGGCGAACATTGAACGTTCACTTTCCTTTTTTCTTCTATGGAGGCAACATGAATTTTAGTTTGTTTACAAATAAAACATAAACAAAGTCAGCTGGTGTGTCTTCTTCTTCCGGTTTTTGCAAGTAATGGCTAATTTCCTGTTCGTTTACTTTTTTGCTTTTTCATCTCTTTGGGAGAGAATTTTCGCTTACTCTCTTGATTTTGATTGTTGGCTGGTGTTGGCTAATTTGGTTATCGAACGCAACTATTAACAACCTGACAATTAAGTAGATTGTGACATTTCGAGCTACCGTATCCAATATCTAAAGTCCTCCAAATTTTGTTATTAATTCTTTGTTTATTTACAAATATATTGTTCTTAGGATCGAAATTAGAAAAAGCAAAGGGTATTTTGTTGGGTACGGCTAGGTTATTTAAACTAAAATTTTGGGCTATTGTGTCCAAACGCTTAACCCAAAGCGAAGAATTTTAACACACACGTATGGTCACACAAAAAATAGTTTAAAATAAAGATTTAAAATTTTCAGATACAAATTTATGAATAAATTCGGTTTGAAATATGGACCTTTTTGTAAAAAATACTGTGGTCAGCGTAGTCGGAGTTGGACTGATGAGGAATATTTTTTCTAAGCACTGCCGAAAGCCTACAACGTGGAAAGGTATTTTGAGCAAAAATCCTGTGGTTAGCGTAACCCGAGTTTACATTCTCTCTGTGAAAATGATAATTTTACCCCATTTTTCAAGGAAATGTATTAGTCCTGGCTAGCTATATTGTGTAATAATCAGATGACATAATGGCACTAAAAAATTTTTTAAATATGTTCACTACAATTTGATTAATGTAAAAATAAAGATTTCGGCAAGTAGTTATCGAATTTAATGTAAAATTTGAACGTTTTTAAGATAAGATATTAATTATTTTTAAAAGGTAAATGTTAGTACAACCATTTTATTTATATTACCAAATTTAGGATATAAAATCCTCTCCACCAAAAAACTTAAATTGGGTAACGGCGCTTCGAATTTTTTACAACTGAGCAATTGTCAAAAATCTCCTTTAAATCAAAAAGTTGTTTATTGAAACTACCTTCTTTTTGTATCATGGTAGAACCGTTCTCTCAATTCGTCGTCATGGCCGACGAAGTTTGCAAGTATTTTAAAACTATATAAAACTTAAAATAAAAAAATGTATTTGTTATTTGTATTGTTATACCTCACTATAATTTTAACATGGATTATGTTATAGAAAGTACTACATTTTTATAAAATTAATGAAAAAAGTATTACGTAAAATATTGTGAATATTATAAAAAAAGGAGTGCTATTTAGGTGCCAAGGAACTGTCAAAAATCCATATGCCTATGCAATTTGTATGAAGCATCCCACTATAAGGCGGCGCTAACGACGAGCAAATGGAATTTTCATTTTTATCAGGGCGTTAAGTTTTGAAGTTGGATGTAGAAGACGGAAATAAAGAGAAAGTACAAAAAGTGAAAGAGGAAATGAGAAAACGTCAAAAATTACGCCGTGTTGATTTGGGATAGCAAATTTAGGAACGGCATAGTAAGTTATGGTATTTCATCGCCGTTAAAATTCACGTGGCAATTATTCTTGACTGCTGGTGATTGTGCAATGAGCTAAGGAGCTAATGAATTCTTTTAACTCTTTGCTCTAGCTCTCCTTAGCTCCTTGCTCCTTTGCTCCGCCCCGTTCCGAAGCCCTGGTATTAAGACACAAATTGGACCTTAACATTCTACTAAATACATTCGGGAAGGCCGCCGTGAACGAAACAATTATGGTTCGTCATAAATTTGGGCGGGTGTCATCGTTGTCCCACACATCACGCTTGTAAAATATGAATTTCCTATGTAAATTATATAACTAAGGGTTATACCTTATTAGTTTCGTATAAAACTGATATCTGACTTCAAGTGTTGACAGTTTTAAACTTGTCAAATTATTGGTTAAAGAAAGTATTTAATTTTGAGCAACAACGAGTTAAAATGTCCCACCGGTCACGTTGGAATACCCCTTATGCAACGGGTAACCCAAAGAAAATACCAAAAATATTGTTTATCCGTTAGCATTAATAAAAATAAAAAGCTATTCAATTTCAAAACTCTAAATATGTACAAGTATGTTTTTGGCGTAGCAATGCGCGCTGCATTCGCGTGTATTANAAAACACATCTTTGAGGTAAAATTTTCGAGTGACAAAAGCTGAACTAGAAACACAAAATTTATGATATCAATTTCGTGACGAAAATTATACGAATTTTTTAACTGTCTTGGAAACGTAGGGAAAATCTTTTTTATTCATACGAATCGTTGCAAAAGTTCTGTTTTTTATTTTGTGTTTCTAGCAGTAGACGGATTTTCACAACGTTCCGAATAAGTAAAAAAAGATTTTCCGTTCGTTTCCAAGGCAGTAAAAAAATGCGTATAATTTTCGTCACGAAATTCATATCATAAATTTTGTGTGTTCTAGTTCAGCTTTCGACACTCGAAAATTTTACCTCAAAGAGGTGCTTTATTTGATATCAATTATTTTGGGGTAGCAAATTTAAAATCGCCGAAAATACAAACAATAAGCTAATAGTTTTATTTTTCTCAGACAAATTGCTAAAAATATTATCTAAATCTTAATTATGTATTCAAATCGATGTGTATATTGAAACATATAGTTTTTCGAATACGGAATAAAGCCAAAAGGAATGATCATATCGTTGGTATTCGAAAAAATAAAAAAAAAATATGAGAAATGAAAAAACTTATCAACTTAGTACCAACTTTGGATACAATAAACAACTGTACTCGTCTGATTGTCTCGCTGTTTATTTTGGTTAAGATTTCTACCGGGTGTGGGGCGCACACATGTGCTTTTTTAAGAAGTTTTACTTTTATCCCGTGTACGGTGTTGCACTCGTGCTATTAAACTAATGCTTTTTTCTCAAGTAGTTTTGCTCAGTGGCAATTTATACATTTTATGTAAGTAGTAGCGACACATTGGGTGAACTAAATGCATTCATACATACATATTTATGTACAACTGTAGGTAATATTTTATCCGTCTTCCCAGGTAGGTTAGAGGCGGGTGACAAACCCATGTAGCCTAGTTAAATACTGTGTACATACCTACAATTAAAATGGTGAAATATGTTACAATTTCGGCATGTGACTGGAAAAAACTCTAAAATACACACAAATTGTGGTTTCCAAGACATGTACGAAGTAATTAGCACAGCTGCATCCTTCAACTTGGTAACTCGCGGGAAATGCCCCCGATTTGCAGGGAATTTCGGTTTAAGTGGGAATCGGGGAATAGGCAATTTTTTTCGGGGAACTGGGTATGTTATTTTTATATCTTAAAGTAACCAAATTGGACGGATATGTTAATTTTTAACCATTTTAACCCTTTTTA
>NW_016157443.1:14319-22645 GCF_001687245.7 Rhagoletis zephyria
TTCACCTCAAGTGACCCAACTTTTGAAATCGATGTCATCCGATCGGGATGAAATTTGCACCAAGTTTAGTACAAACAAATAGTAGTTATGACACAAAATTTCAACGGGATCGGTCAAACACACTCCGAGTTGGAGGGTCTAGAATTTTGACATTTTGGTCAAACAGTCCTTTTTTCGGATGCATATACCCATAAACCTATTGTATTTAGAAAATTTTGTCAGGAATGTTTTCGATAGCTTTCCCTTCAGTCTTTACTAATTTTATTTTTGGTTAGTTAAAATAAATTTTTTTAAATTAAAATGATTTTTTTTTTAATAAAAAATAATTTTTAAATTTTTTTTTAAAAAGGTATTTTTTTCTTTTTTTTTGCTCAAAAGAAAGCTTAGGTATTAGTCTTTAAGAGCTTTGTGGTCGCTTAGTGGGATGCGGTTTGTTTATCTATTAAAACGAGCGTTTAGTAACTCTAAACAGATTCTTTTTTTTTTTAATTTTTAATATATGACCAATATTATTTTTTTGGTATTATTGCGTAAGTGTTTCTGAAACCTGAAAATAAAACTTATATTAGAAATTATATACAATTACCTTTCCAACGGTATATAACATGCCTAACCAAAGCTTCATACCCTCGATACTGCAATTCTGGTATTTAAGGAAGATTAAGATTTTTCGTAGTATAACACAGCAGGTATTCGATTTGGGCATCCAAACACTTTTTGAATAGCTTTGCACAATTTTGAGTATTAGATATGCATACCTACTAACACAATATTTGAAAAGGATGAAGAAGGTAGGATCTCCCGGTAGTTAAGGATGATTAAGAGTTTTCGTTGTACCTAACCACAGCAGATTCGTCTAAACCCTTTTGCAATAGATATGCATACCTACTCGCGCAACCTATAAGTAGCTATAATAAATCGTCTACAGATTATAAAGGCAGTGTATGGTCATTCTGAAGACCAGTTTTTTAGAAACAGTGTTAAAATAAAGATGTGTGTTATTTACATAATTAATATTTTCAATGGCTATGGCTCATAAATAGGCTAAGCTTGATAAAGAAATTGTTACTTCTTTTTGCTTTAATCCCTTCAACAAAAAACACGTATCTTCAGATACACGACGGCTTTCTGACGGCTTAATATCAAAATTCCCTACGCTATCAAAACGGATGCGAATTTGTGGATCGTGCAGGAAAGAGCTTATCAAACTGAAGGAATTACCGACTTCGAAAAGTAATGAGCCTTGTGAAGACGTTATTCTAGATGGAGACAATAATGATTCTGAGAACGATGACCGAATTTCAGATGACGATGGTTCCAACTTTACTGAAGAAAATATGAGGAGTTCAAAGGATGAGTGCCAAAACCAATACCATAAGGATGCAGCAAAAGTTCTTGAGCAAATAAAAAAAAAGTACAAAACTTCAACTAGCAGAGCAGAAAAAATTCAAATTCTCACGCTTGCTCCACCGACATGGAGTCGCGCAAAAACAATGGCTGAGTTTGGAACATCTGAAAGAAAAGCCAGGATTGCTAAAAAAAATTAGTTGCAGAGCATGGCATACTCACACTCCCAAACACAAAGAAAGGAAAACCTTTAGAGTGCAAAACTGAAGCACTAGTGACTAAGTTTTATCAGCGCAATGATATGAGTCGCCTGATGCCAGGGATGAAAGACTGGGTGTCTGTACGAATTGACGGTAAGAAAGTTCAAATGCAGGAGAGAATAATTCTCTGCAACCTGAATGAGCTATTCGCGGGATTTCAATCCCAACACGAGGATATTAAAATTGGATTCACAAAATTTACCCAGCTCCGGCCAAAACATTGCGTACTGTATGAGTTCTACAGTATGCGTTTGCATTTATCATGAAAATGTGAAGCTGATGTTGATGGAAATCGACTTGAATTATTTAACAAATGATTCGCCGGAAGATTTAAACAGTTACCGTGATTGCCTTAAATTGACAATGTGTCCTAATAAATCAACTTCTTGCCACTTAGGTGAATGCTCAAATTGCCCGAGAACCACGTTCATCAAAGAGAATTTGATCAAGTCTTTTGGCCGAGAATTTGTGGAGGAGGTCAAATTTGAATCTTGGCTGCAGTCTGAAAGGTGCATATTGAAAACAGTGATCTTAAATGTGGACGATTTTGTGGAAGAAATCTGTATCGGATTGGTAAACTTGAGAACCCATGACTTTCTAGTCAAGAAGCAGTAGTCATTCTTCGAAAATTTGAAGATACATTTGAAGGCAGGTGAATTTATTAGTTCACACGATTTCGCAGAGAACAATAAATATGTTATCCAGGATGCCATACAAGCATTCCATTTCTATAACGACCAATCAACTATATTCACAATAGTTATTTACTACATCAAGCTCAATATCATGCTTTCATTCCGATGGAAGGCACAAGTTAAAGAACTTTTCTTCCTCTACCCAATGTGATTTATTTCCAAAAGCGAAACCCGGAGTGAAGTCAACAGCAGAACCTAGTAACCCTAAGAAAAGATTGCAAAAAAAAACCACAAAGAAAGGTGAAAAATAAGGTGGGTGGAAGGTTGGTTATTAGAAAATTAACTATCTTGTATACTTTTTATTTATCTATTTATTAAATTATACATTAAATACTATTCTAAATAAATTTAAAAAAAAATTAAAATTTTCACCAATTCTATAGAAAAGCAGTTATTTTATTCCAGAGGTGTACATATTGTGGGTGTTATAGTGTAGAGGGTATGAAACTTTAGTTGCTTGTTATATAGCGTTGGAAAGGTAATTGTATCTAATTTTGTATATTTTATTTTTATATTTTTATTTTTGTATCTAATTTTTTATAAGTACCCCTTTTTGAACAAAAGGATTAAAATTATTTTTTATTAAAAAAAAATTTATCAAATTTATTTTAATTAAAAAAATAAAATGTGTAAAAACTGAAGGGAAAGCTATCGAAAACATTCATGAACGATTTTTCTAAATACAATAGGTAATTAGTTATATGGATCCGAAAAAAAGACTGTTTGACCAAAATGTCAAAACTCTAGACCCTTCAACTCGAAATATGTTTGACCGATCCCGATGAAATTTTGTGTCATACCTACTATTCATTAGGACTAAACTCGACGCAAATTTTATTCCGATTGGAAGACATCGATTTCAAAAGTTGGGTCACTTTAGGTGAAATGTCCGATATATTATATGAGATTCAATATTTGCTTTAGAGATGAAATCACAAAAAATTTGTTTAAACAAAAACTGTAAGCGTATATGCAGAATGTGAATGAGAGCTTCTTCTGCTTGCATTTCTATGTTTATATCGTTTATCAATTTAAGCATATACGATAAAAATGTAAAAAAAAAATATTTTTATTTGCGGGTCCGAAAGAAATATTTATTAGTTGCATTGAGTTACGCCAAAATAGTGCCGAAAATCAATAGATTGTGCTCAGTGTTGCCGTTTTGGTAACTTTTAACCAATTTTGGTTATTTTTTTCTTGCCTGTGAAGTTGTTAAGATCTTTCCCATTTTGGTTATTTTTAACAGTTACTGCAGTTTCTAATTTTTGTATACATACAATAATTAAATCTTTGAAAAATAGTGTATACAAATACATTTATTCTGCTCAATATAATTATTTAACTAAAGTTATTACTACTAAAATGGCAACTCAAGATTCGACTTATTCCGATAATAATCATATGTTTACATATGCAAAAGAAAAAGTAAAAGCTCGAGGGTGCAACTATTATCGGTTCGTGTCTTTAATAAATCGCGGTGAATTAATCGCCAAGTTTTTGAAATGGCCCCGCAGTTACACCATTTCTATGTTCTTTGCACACACCTGCATAGTATGTACCTGAAATGACATTTGAATAATACGAGAGTCATTAAAAAGCCGCGAAAAATTATTAAAATTCCACGCAAAATTGGTGTTTCAAGTTAATTTATACGGGCTCAATTCTATGGATAAGTGAGCAAAAAATACACAATTTTGGTTTTATTTTGCATAATAAGTATTTCCAAAAAAAACTTTTAAATTAGGTTCGTTATAAGACATAGGCCAGCTACACCTGGCCAGGTTGAGGAGAGTAGCAGCAGCAGGGGCAGCCCCAGCAGTGAAACCAAGTGAGAATATTTGGAATCATTGTATTAGTATTACTTACATATGTATGTATTTGTTTTATAATATACAGAATACATAATATACATGGTCGGCTAAAGACTACTTCAAATGAATATATACTCAGATAGTACATATATAAATACCTCGTATATGCGGAATCCAATACCACGTCATGTATGTACAATAAAAAAGGGATTTGGTAATTATTTTTCCATTACTGCTTACTTTATTAATTTAAGTTAACATTAATAATAATAATCGTATAGCAAGTAGGTTCAAGGGAAATACCATTCCACAGTTTTGAAAAAATCGATTTTTCGCGCTTTTGTGAAATTTATTTACCATCGTATACGCTGTACTGCGTTTGGCGTATGCGAGGTACTTCGCGCTGAGCGACGATATAGTTCAATACAGTCCAATTTTTAATTGTTTAATCTTAATTATAAAAAATTTACAATGTGATTGTTCACGCTGATTAGGTATTTCATTGAATCTTACAAAGAAGTTGGAAACTGTGTACCTATGTACTTATTTAAAAACGTCATTTAGAGTCTGGTAATGTTTACGAAGATATTAACATACATATGCACCTAATACGGGAAGCCTTGTTTTTTAAAATATGTATTTATATATATATACTTATATATGAATGTATTTCATTTATTTTCAGCCTTAAAAGGATTTACTTTTCAAAAATGCAAATAAAAATTGATTTTCTTTGGTTTGTAAAATTTGTCTATACGTACTATATAAAATAATTTGTGATGACCTGAATTGTTAATCTAATAAAAAAATTGGTTATTTTTCCTTCCATTTGGTAACTTTTTCGTCTAATCTTGGTTAGAAAGTTCTTTGAGCCGCGGCAACACTGATTATGGGTCTTCACACCGAAGCTTGGTACTCGGGAGATCGGTGTTCGTTAAAAATTACCCATTATAACACTATTTTAGACAAACAAAATACATTAGAAAAAATTAACGGACACCGAGTTACAGAATACCGAGCTCGGTGTGAAGAGCCATATTGTTTCTTACGTTTCATTTGATATCAAGATTTACAAAATATTGTTATTATTGTTCACTACGTTTGAAAAAAACGATCTCTGGTTACGGTTCAAACATCAGCCAGGGATAACATTGGATGGTGTCCAAACGGTAAATTTTTTGTTGCTACATTATTTTGTTGCTATCCTACCTATTTCTCCCCAACATAAACATACGTATGAAGCGTAGCCGCGAATAACATTGGAAAACTCTCGCTTTGGATATGGGCAGTTTGTAGTTAGCGTAAACGAACATACCGACACGGTATTTTTAAGAACGTTGGAAGAAACAAAGAAAAAATTTCGATGAAAAAAATATTTTTTTTATCGGGTTCAAAACTATTCTAGCTTTTAAGTTGGAACCAACAATACACACTAGATTTCAGAAAACCAATGGTTTTCGCACGGAAATATATGAGGTTGGGCTTAGAAATAAATATGTAACTATTTTCAAAGCCTTCAGATGACTCTTAGGGGTTCCGGGTTGGATCGAAAGTGACGAAATTGAGGCCAGTTTTTATGAATTTTCATATTTGATAATTTTAAGATGGCGAAATTTTATTGCGTGCCTTTTTATCGAAAGTTTTATGGAATAACTTTTCCAAAGTGTCAATTAAGTTTCAAGTCGGTTAAAATAACACAGCACCATAAAATTGCAAAGGCCTTAGAAGTACGGAAAACACACATCACTAATTTCACGCAGCGGCAATCCTATAATCCGATGCGAAGCTGGAAACGACGGGCTACGGACCACAGCTGCCAAATTATTTTAACACGTACTCTTATGTAGATAATTATTTTGGCGACGACACGGCAACACTGCGACTAGCCAAAAATGTAGCTGTGGGCAGATTGGACCTATTTCTATTTTTCTAGCGACAGATAAGATTCTTCCTCTTCTTTTATGTTAAACTCAAACAAATTCATGTGTCGCTGCCGCGTTCATTAAAATCATGTCGCCGTCGACAAGGCGTGTCGTGTGCTGATGTCGTTTTCGATGTGTTCAGAGCTTTAGTGAAAAGTCAAAAGTGCAAAAAAGAGCGCGAACGGCATTTTTTTACAAAAATTAAAGTGAACTTATACTACGTTCAAATTGACGAGTTAAACATGTTAAATAGGCTTGAACCAGTTAAATGAACAAAACGTGTTTATAAACAAGTTAAATCGCATGCAATTGTTGTTGGAAAATTGAACCAGTTAAATCATTTAACTCGTTTGAAAACCAGTTCAACGCAGGTTGTATCAGAAAGCTTTCTGCTTCCGCCAATCAGAAAGAGCCAAAAGCTTTCATTTGACACGCCAACGTTCAAAAAATTTATATTCTCAAAAGTATTAAAAATTAAAAACTATCAAAAAAATATCAAAATTGTATACATGTCTGCCCACCAAAAAAGAAATCAAGGCGGTAATTAGTTATTTCCCATCAGATCTTATAGTACGCAGAGATAAATAGTGCATACGAACTAAATATTTTGAAGTTCCTAAGTAATCCGTATGCTTAATATCATGAAGCAGACATTCGCACAAAACAAATTGAAACACAAAAACTTGATTTAGAATATTTTTTTAAATTTTTATTTGATTACCAATTCTNTTAATTACTACCTAGTTCTACACTATGCTATCCTAACTATACTGTGTCTTATATTACGTTCAAATTGGCCCCATTTAACTTGTTAAATGAAAAAGAGCTTTTTGGAAAACACAATCGTCCACATTGAACATTTGGAGTTAACTTTGACGGTTGTTTGATTACCAATAAAAATTCGAAAAAAAAAATATTTAAAATCAAGTTTTTGTCTTTTAATTTGTTTTGTGCGAATGTCTGCTTCATGATATTAACGCATACGGATTACTTAGAGACTGCAAAATGTTTAGTTCGTATGCGCTATTTATCTCTGCGTGCGATGAGACCTCATGGGAAATAACTAATTACCGCCTTGGCCTCGGGCAGACATGCATACTATTTTGATATTTTTTGATAATTTTTAATTTTTTACATTTTTCAGAATATAAATTTTTTGAATGTTGGCGTGTCAAATGAAAGCTTTTGGGTCTTTCTGATTGGCCGGAGCAGAAAGCTTTCCGATACAACTCTGCGTTGAACTGGTTTTCAAACGAGTTAAATGATTTAACTGGTTCAATTTTCCAACAACAATTGCATGCGATTTAACTTATTTATGAACGTGTTTTGTTCATTTAACTGGTTCAAGCCCATTTAACATGTTTGGCTCGTCAATTTGAACGTGGTATTNTCAATGTGGACGATTGTGTTTTCCAAAAAGCTCTTTTTCAGTAACCAAGTTAAATGGGGCCAATTTGAACGTAATATAAGACAGACATTTACAAAACAAAGTGAGTTTTAATCGGTAAAATGGCTTCAACATCGTCAAGCTCATCCAGAAAACAATTCCGATCCGATGACTATAAAATTTTTTTTTGTTGGAAAATGTGAAAGTGAGCTCAAAGGCGAAAATTTGCCGAGCATGAAACAAGTTCTTATTTTTTTACAAAACGCGTGTGGAAAAAAATTCGGTGAAAGTCGGTGTAATAAATACAATTGACGCTACCATTGATTTTTATCAAAAAGCAAACATTCCTACGATGACCGCAACCAACTGTGTGAAAAAATTTTATAAACTTTATGGAGAGTGGCAGAATTTGTTCAAAAACAAATATGGCCATTATGAAAATATCGCAGAGATGAAGAAAAGTTCTGTGAAAAAAATAGAAAACTTCATTTTTGACATTGCGGCAGCGGATGCACTGGACCCAATGAAAATTCAAGAAGACAACGATTTCCTTATACTGCAAAGGCAAAGTGGTCGACCTGGAAGTATGTGTGGCATCGATGNAGATCGGTCCCTGGTCCACTTCTCGGAAAAAATGGATCATATATGCCAAAAAGCTACTTACGTACCAAACTTAAGCAAATCGGACCATAAATGCGATTTTTTCGAATAGATCGGTCCCTGGTCCTCTTCTCGGAAAAAATGGATCATATATGCTAGAAATCTACCTAAGTACCGAATTTTAAGCAAATCGGACCATAATAAGATTGTTTCGCACAGATCGGTCCCTGGTCCACTTCTCGGAAAAAATGGCTTATATATGCTAAAAAGCTACCTACGTACCGAATTTTAAGCAAATCGGACC
>NW_016157443.1:23005-23265 GCF_001687245.7 Rhagoletis zephyria
AGATCGGTCCCTGGTCCACTTCTCGAAAAAAATGGATCATATATGCTAAAATGCTACCTACGTACCGAATTTTAAGCAAATCGGACCATAATAAGTTTGTTTCGCACAGATCGGTCCCTCGTCCACTTCTCGGAAAAAAATGGCTTATATATGCTAAAAAGCTACCTAAGTACCGAATTTTAAGCAAATCGGACCATAAATACGATTTCTTCGAATAGATCGGTCCCTGGTCCACTTCTCGAAAAAAATGGATCATATAT
>NW_016157443.1:23281-24325 GCF_001687245.7 Rhagoletis zephyria
CGAATTTTAAGCAAATCGGACCATAATAAGATTGTTTCGAACAGATCGGTCCCTGGTCCACTTCTCGGAAAAAATGGATCATATATGCTAAAAAGCTACCTGCGTAGTAAATTTTAAGCAAATCGCACCGTAAATACGATTTTTTCGAATAGAACGGTCCACCTACACGAAAAAAGAACATTTTTTTTAGCCTAAGACATGGTGGCTACCGAAAGCTATTTATATACAAAATTTCGTGAAAATCGGACCAGCCGTTCACGAGATTACCTGTTACAAAAAGAAGGGACTTCGCTTTATATAATTAGTATAGAGTATAGATAATATATCTCAGCTAATATATATTTTGAAAGCCGTTTTTTAGTTTTCGCAAGACTCGAGAGCGGCTGAACCGATTTTTTTGAAACTTCCATATGCCGCACGTGTCCCAAGGATGGTTTTAGGCTAAACAAAAATCTATATGTAAAGGGCGCGTGGCACTTCCCATACAAACCGAATTTCTCATGCTACATATCTCTGAAAGTGTTCATGGTAGAGTTCTGGAACTTGGTATGGAGATATACGAAATCAATCGCATACCCTTGGAAAAAAATTAAAAAGGGGTGTGGCATCTCCCATACAAACCAAATTTTTCACACTACTTATCTCTGGAAGTGTTCATGGTAGAGTTCTGGAACTTGGTATGGAGATATACGAAATCAATCGCATACTCATGAAGAAAGAGGGCAGCTGTTGGAAAGGGGGGCGTGGCACCTCCTATATAAATCGAATTTTTATACTGCATATCTCTGAAAGTATTCAGATATGTATGTAGTTGAAATCAAGCCCATACTCATGTAGAAAATTTGGGCTATTTGAAAAGGGGGCGTGAGGCCTACAAACGTACCGACCTTTAGCTATCGTTGAATGTATTTTTTAATTCTTTTGTAGGTGTGCTGGTGAGTGAAATCCTCCTAAACGGTTGTACGGATTTTAACGAAACTTTTTGTGTGTTTGAGTGGGTCTCTGGATGGTTTAGTTTCACAATTTAATCCGACAGTTGGCGCT
>NW_016157443.1:24350-27659 GCF_001687245.7 Rhagoletis zephyria
ATTTAACATGTTTGGCTCGTCAATTTGAACGTGGTATTAGGCAGACATTTACAAAACAAAGTGAGTTTTAATCGGTAAAATGGCTTCAACATCGTCAAGCTCATCCAGAAAACAATTCCGATCCGATGACTATAAAATTGTTTTTTTGTTGGAAAATGTGAAAGTGAGCTCAAAGGCGAAAATTTGCCGAGCATGAAACAAGTTCTTATTTTTTTACAAAACGCGTGTGGAAAAAAATTCGGTGAAAGTCGGTGTAATAAATACAATTGACGCTACCATTGATTTTTATCAAAAAGCAAACATTCCTACGATGACCGCAACCAACTGTGTGAAAAAATTTTATAAACTTTATGGAGAGTGGCAGAATTTGTTCAAAAACAAATATGGCGATTATGAAAATATCGCAGAGATGAAGAAAAGCGGGACTCAAGCGGGCCCCTGGTCCACTTCTCGAAAAAAATGGATCATATACGCTAAAAAGCTACCTACGTACCGAATTTTAAGCAAATCGGACCATAATAAGATTGTTTCGAACAGATCGGTCCCTGGTCCACTTCTCGGAAAAAATGGATCATATATGCTAAAAAGCTACCTACGTACCGAATTTTAAGCAAATCGGACCGTAAATACAATTTTTTCAAATAGATCGGTCCCTGGTCCACTTCTTGGAAAAAATGGATCATATATGCTAAAAAGCTACCTACGTACCGAATTTGAAGCAAATCGGACCATAATAAGATTGTTTCGAATAGATCGGTCCCTGGTCCATTTCTCGGAAAAAATTGATCATATATGCTAAAAAGCTACTTACGTACCAAATTTTAAGCAAATCGGACCATAATAAGATTGTTTTGAATAGATCGGTCCCTGGTCCACTTCTCGGAAAAAATCTATCATATATGCTAATATATGCTAAAAAGCCACCTACGTACCGAATTTTAAGCAAATCGGACCGTAAATACGAATAGATCGGTCCCTGGTCCACTTCTCGGAAAAAATGGATCATATATGCCAAAAAGCTTCTTACGTACCAAACTTAAGCAAATCGGACCATAAATGCGATTTTTTCGAATAGATCGGTCCCTGGTCCTCTTCTCGGAAAAAATGGATCATATATGCTAAAAAGCTACCTACGTACCGAATTTGAAGCAAATCGGACCATAATAAGATTGTTTCGCACAGATCGGTCCCTGGTCCACTTCTCGGAAGAAATGGCTTATATATGCTAAAAAGCTACCTAAGTACCGAATTTTAAGCAAATCGGACCATAATAAGATTGTTTTAAACAGATCGGTCCCTGGTCCACTTCTCGGAAAAAATGGATCATATATGCCAAAAAGCTACTTACGTACCAAACTTAAGCAAATCGGACCATAAATGCGATTTTTTCGAATAGATCGGTCCCTGGTCCTCTTCTCGGAAAAAATGGATCATATATGCTAGAAATCTACCTAAGTACCGAATTTTAAGCAAATCGGACCATAATAAGATTGTTTCAAACAGATCGGTCCCTGGTCCACTTCTCGAAAAAAATGGATCATATATGCTAAAATGCTACCTACGTACCAAATTTTAAGCAAATCGGACCATAATAAGATTGTTTCGCACAGATCGGTCCCTGGTCCACTTCTCGGAAGAAATGGCTTATATATGCTAAAAAGCTACCTAAGTACCGAATTTTAAGCAAATCGGACCATAATAAGATTGTTTCGAACAGATCGGTCCCTGGTCCACTTCTCGGAAAAAATGGATCATATATGCTAAAAAGCTACCTAAGCACCGATTTTTAAGCAAATCGGACCATAAATACGATTTCTTCGAAAAGATCGGTCCCTGGTCCACTTCTCGAAAAAAATGGATCATATATGCTAAAATGCTACCTACGTACCGAATTTTAAGCAAATCGGACCATAATAAGTTTGTTTCGCACAGATCGGTCCCTGGTCCACTTCTCGGAAAAAATGGACTTTAATATATGCTAAAAACTACTTAAGTACCGAATTTTAAGCAAATCGGACCATAAATCGATTTTTTTCGAATAGATCGGTCCCTGGTCCACTTCTCGAAAAAAATTGATCCATTAATCATGTAAAAGCTACCGCGAATTTTAAGCAAATCGGACCGTATAATCAAGATTGTTTCGAAAGATCGGTCCCTGGTCCACTTCCCGGAAAAAATGGGTCATTATCATATATGCTAAAAAGCTACTAGCGTACGTAAATTTTAAGCAAATGCCCGAAAGATTGAATAGAAGGTCCACCTACCGAAAAAAGAAAATTTTTTTAGCCTAAAACATGGTGGTACCGAAAGCTATTTCATGAAAATCGGACAGCCGTTCCGAGATTACCTGTTACAAAAAAAAGGGACTTCCTTTATATAATTAGTATAAATATCTCAGCTAATATATATTTTGAAAGCCGTTTTTTAGTTTTCGCAAGGCTCGGAGCGGCTGAACCGATTTTTTTGAAACTTCCAATGCCGCACGTGTCCCAAGGATGGTTTTAGGCTAAACAAAAATCTATATGTAAAGGGCGCGTGGCACTTCCCATACAAACCGAATTTCTCATGCTACATATCTCTGAAAGTGTTCATGGTAGAGTTCTGGAACTTGGTATGGAGATGAACGAAATAAATCGCATACTCTTGGAGAAAAATTGGAACTATTGGAAAAGGGGGCGTGGCATCTTCCATACAAACCAAATTTTTATATTGCATATCTCTGGAAGTGTTCATGGTATAGTTCTGGAACTTGGTACGGAGATATACGCAATCAATCTTGAGGAAAAATGGAACTATTGGAAAAGGGGGCTGGATCTTCCATACAAACCGAATTTTTCATACTGCCTTTCTTTGGAATGTTCATGGTAGAGTTCTGGAACTTGGTATGGAGATATACGAAATCAATCGCATACTCATGAAGAAAGAGGGCAACTGTTGGAAAGGGGGGCGTGGCACCTCCTATATAAATCGAATTTTTATACTGCATATCTCTGAAAGTATTCAGATATGTAGTAGTTGAAATCAAGCCCATACTCATTAGAAAATTTGGGCTATTTGAAAAGGGGGGTGAGGCCTACAAACGTACCGACCTTTAGCTATCGTTGAATGTATTTTTTAATTCTTTTGTAGGTGTGTTGGTGAGTGAAATCCTCCTAAACGGTTGTACGGATTTTAACGAAACTTTTTGTGTGTTTGAGTGGGTCTCTGGATGGTTTAGTTTCACAATTTAATCCGACAGTTGGCGCTGTAGTTGAGTTATTACTAAAATCTTATTTATGATCCTATTTGGACTAATGTTTTAAATATGTA
>NW_016157443.1:27684-32030 GCF_001687245.7 Rhagoletis zephyria
ATTTAACATGTTTGGCTCGTCAATTTGAACGTGGTATTAGGCAGACATTTACAAAACAAAGTGAGTTTTAATCGGTAAAATGGCTTCAACATCGTCAAGCTCATCCAGAAAACAATTCCGATCCGATGACTATAAAATTGTTTTTTTGTTGGAAAATGTGAAAGTGAGCTCAAAGGCGAAAATTTGCCGAGCATGAAACAAGTTCTTATTTTTTTACAAAACGCGTGTGGAAAAAAATTCGGTGAAAGTCGGTGTAATAAATACAATTGACGCTACCATTGATTTTTATCAAAAAGCAAACATTCCTACGATGACCGCAACCAACTGTGTGAAAAAATTTTATAAACTTTATGGAGAGTGGCAGAATTTGTTCAAAAACAAATATGGCGATTATGAAAATATCGCAGAGATGAAGAAAAGCGGGACTCAAGCGGGCCCCTGGTCCACTTCTCGAAAAAAATGGATCATATACGCTAAAAAGCTACCTACGTACCGAATTTTAAGCAAATCGGACCATAATAAGATTGTTTCGAACAGATCGGTCCCTGGTCCACTTCTCGGAAAAAATGGATCATATATGCTAAAAAGCTACCTACGTACCGAATTTTAAGCAAATCGGACCGTAAATACAATTTTTTCAAATAGATCGGTCCCTGGTCCACTTCTTGGAAAAAATGGATCATATATGCTAAAAAGCTACCTACGTACCGAATTTGAAGCAAATCGGACCATAATAAGATTGTTTCGAATAGATCGGTCCCTGGTCCATTTCTCGGAAAAAATTGATCATATATGCTAAAAAGCTACTTACGTACCAAATTTTAAGCAAATCGGACCATAATAAGATTGTTTTGAATAGATCGGTCCCTGGTCCACTTCTCGGAAAAAATCTATCATATATGCTAATATATGCTAAAAAGCCACCTACGTACCGAATTTTAAGCAAATCGGACCGTAAATACGAATAGATCGGTCCCTGGTCCACTTCTCGGAAAAAATGGATCATATATGCCAAAAAGCTTCTTACGTACCAAACTTAAGCAAATCGGACCATAAATGCGATTTTTTCGAATAGATCGGTCCCTGGTCCTCTTCTCGGAAAAAATGGATCATATATGCTAAAAAGCTACCTACGTACCGAATTTGAAGCAAATCGGACCATAATAAGATTGTTTCGCACAGATCGGTCCCTGGTCCACTTCTCGGAAGAAATGGCTTATATATGCTAAAAAGCTACCTAAGTACCGAATTTTAAGCAAATCGGACCATAATAAGATTGTTTTAAACAGATCGGTCCCTGGTCCACTTCTCGGAAAAAATGGATCATATATGCCAAAAAGCTACTTACGTACCAAACTTAAGCAAATCGGACCATAAATGCGATTTTTTCGAATAGATCGGTCCCTGGTCCTCTTCTCGGAAAAAATGGATCATATATGCTAGAAATCTACCTAAGTACCGAATTTTAAGCAAATCGGACCATAATAAGATTGTTTCAAACAGATCGGTCCCTGGTCCACTTCTCGAAAAAAATGGATCATATATGCTAAAATGCTACCTACGTACCAAATTTTAAGCAAATCGGACCATAATAAGATTGTTTCGCACAGATCGGTCCCTGGTCCACTTCTCGGAAGAAATGGCTTATATATGCTAAAAAGCTACCTAAGTACCGAATTTTAAGCAAATCGGACCATAATAAGATTGTTTCGAACAGATCGGTCCCTGGTCCACTTCTCGGAAAAAATGGATCATATATGCTAAAAAGCTACCTAAGCACCGATTTTTAAGCAAATCGGACCATAAATACGATTTCTTCGAAAAGATCGGTCCCTGGTCCACTTCTCGAAAAAAATGGATCATATATGCTAAAATGCTACCTACGTACCGAATTTTAAGCAAATCGGACCATAATAAGTTTGTTTCGCACAGATCGGTCCCTGGTCCACTTCTCGGAAAAAATGGCATTAATATATGCTAAAAACTACCTAAGTACCGAATTTTAAGCAAATCGGACCATAAATCGATTTCTTGAATAGATCGGTCCCTGGTCCACTTCTCGAAAAAAATTGATCCATATTTAATAATGTCTAAAATACCGGACGAATTTTAAGCAAATCGGACCGTAAATCAATTTTTCGAATAGATCGGTCCCTGGCCACTTCCGGAAAAAATGGGTATATATGCAATATATGCTAAAAAGCTACCTCGTATAAATTTTAAGCAAATGCGAACGATTTGATAGACGGTCCACCTACCGAAAAAAGTAAATTTTTTTAGCCTAAAACATGGTGGTACCGAAAGCTATTTCATGAAAATCGGACAGCCGTTCCGAGATTACCTGTTACAAAAAAAAGGGACTTCCTTTATATAATTAGTATAAATATCTCAGCTAATATATATTTTGAAAGCCGTTTTTTAGTTTTCGCAAGGCTCGGAGCGGCTGAACCGATTTTTTTGAAACTTCCAATGCCGCACGTGTCCCAAGGATGGTTTTAGGCTAAACAAAAATCTATATGTAAAGGGCGCGTGGCACTTCCCATACAAACCGAATTTCTCATGCTACATATCTCTGAAAGTGTTCATGGTAGAGTTCTGGAACTTGGTATGGAGATGAACGAAATAAATCGCATACTCTTGGAGAAAAATTGGAACTATTGGAAAAGGGGGCGTGGCATCTTCCATACAAACCAAATTTTTATATTGCATATCTCTGGAAGTGTTCATGGTATAGTTCTGGAACTTGGTACGGAGATATACGCAATCAATCTTGAGGAAAAATGGAACTATTGGAAAAGGGGGCTGGATCTTCCATACAAACCGAATTTTTCATACTGCCTTTCTTTGGAATGTTCATGGTAGAGTTCTGGAACTTGGTATGGAGATATACGAAATCAATCGCATACTCATGAAGAAAGAGGGCAACTGTTGGAAAGGGGGGCGTGGCACCTCCTATATAAATCGAATTTTTATACTGCATATCTCTGAAAGTATTCAGATATGTATGTAGTTGAAATCAAGCCCATACTCATTAGAAAATTTGGGCTATTTGAAAAGGGGGCGTGAGGCCTACAAACGTACCGACCTTTAGCTATCTTGAATGTATTTTTTAATTCTTTTGTAGGTGTGTTGGTGAGTGAAATCCTCCTAAAGGTTGTACGGATTTTAACGAAACTTTTTTGTGTTTGAGTGGGTCTCTGGATGGTTTAGTTTCACAATTTAATCCGACAGTTGGCGCTGTAGTTGAGTTATTACTAAAAATCTTATTTATGATCCTATTTGGATAATGTTTTAAATAGTATGCAATACTATTGCAAAAACGTCTGCCAAGTGGTGCTGAAGTCGAGCTATTACTAAAAATAGCCAAGTGAGAAAAGGGGCCGTGAAGGTCAGATTAAATCGACCTGTTGCACCATTGAGTATATCGAACGCTCCTGCGTTGCGATTGGCCCAATGGATGTGATTTTCCAATATTATTATGCGTTTAAACTTTTAAGGTATTTCGTCTGAAATAAGTATATGTATATTGCATTTCTGTAGAACAATGATTCGCACCCATTTTGAAAGTGCCACCAACTATACTGTAAAGCTTCTAGGACATTTACTATAGAACCGGGTCATGACGCACAACTGGAGAATTTCAAGAACTTCTTCGCGGATATTTGTTAGGTTATTTAAAGCGGCAAATGACCACCAAACCTTAATCTTAGCAGACGAATGTGCCAATTAAAATCGTAAACGTCAATTGTTGGTGAAAATGTTGGACCAAAAAGTTTCAATAAAATATATAAAAATTTTGGGCGGGACGAAGTTCCGGTCTGCTATTGTTTAGTAATCTTAATTTAATATCCACATAGATTCTTGATATATTCGTCTTGCATTAGGACGGTAAGATGCTCCCTGAAATGAAGTGCAAAGATAAGGCAGATCGACTAGCTATTGTTATAACTGCAGAAAACGTGGAGAAACTGCTCGGCATTGCAAAACTTGAAGAATCTCGCGGTGAGAATATTGCTGATGCTATTGAAAGCTTCTTATGCAAGTGGAAAATGGATAGTTTGGTTGAAATCGTTGCTTTTGACACGACGTCGACAAATACTGACGTTGAAAAAGGTGCTGCACATTTACTTGAAGTAAAATTGGGTCGTGATTTACTTTTTCTACCATGCACCAGAGAACTGCTGGTTAAAGCTGTATTTGATTTGAACTTCGGGAAAACATCTGCATCAGAAGTTCCTATTTTTAACCACTTCTCAAAAAACTGGAAAACTATGAACATCAACAATTTTAAAAGTGGAATAGTGGACGGAGAAGTAAGAACAACATTGTCAGCAGCCGAAATAGAG
>NW_016157443.1:32183-52617 GCF_001687245.7 Rhagoletis zephyria
CCTTTCGAGTTCGTAACCAAAGAATCTTCAGAACAGAATTATATCACACTTTACAAGATCATACCTATGGTTAACTGCCTAACATCTCAAGTGAGTAAATTTTCTACAACTCTTGATTGTGTGACCCAACTACAAACGAAACTCCTGGCGGAGTGTAGTAAAAGATTTGGTCTCATTGAATACAACGCCTACGCAGCTTTAGGAACTGTCCTCGATCATCGCTTCAAGAATCTTCATTTTCAAGATACGAACGCTTGCGGGCGGACAATTTTTAAACTAAAAAGTCTTATTCAAGTAGACGCTAATACCAGCTCCGAAGAAGACGTTGTTAAAGAAGATTTTTTTTTTTTGTTACCAACATAAAAAGCATGCGATTGGACAAAAACGAAAACACTCTACAAAAGGTGATGAGTTGTAGCTTTATTTATCAAACCCAATGTTATACAAATAGGCGCGCATGTATCTACATATAGTTGCGACTTCCGTACCATGCGGGAGATTATTTTCAAAAGCTGGGGCCACAATCATCAAGAAATCGACTTACTGGAAAGCATCTGGAAAAATTATTGTTTTTGGGCAGCGCGACAAAATCCGAGTTTTTCAATTAACGGCTTATAGTACCTAACGTATTATTTAAACAATTTTACAAATTAGTATATACTCTTAATTTTTATCAGAATAACCATTAAAGTGGTCCAAAAATGTATGTAAAAAAAAAGGTCGCATTTTTAATGCCGCCAGCCTCTAGGATCGTTCTATACCAAAAAAAAATATACCCCTATTTTTTTATTTTGAAAAAAAAAAAATTAGGGTGTGCTCAACGTGCTTAAAGTTTTCAATGTATTATAAAATACATAGAGCTTTGATGTAGAAGAAAAGGTTGCTTTGGAGAATGAAAGACCTATTATCGTCTAATTAAAAATGGATAAACATGATAACTTCTTCCAGAAATATAGCACTGTTACTCTGGAAAAAGCTGTTGAACAGTGTTATAGTACATATATTTTTTATTAATTAATTAATTTGTATGAAATAAATACAACCAAATAAAATACGAACATAAAAAGAAGCAAATTCTGTATCCTTTTTAAAAACAATTTATTGGACTTTATACTTTTTCTTGTTTTTTGAGGGTCCATCCTAGTAAAACTTGTTTTAAAACTTTGAAGTTTTTCTTAAAAAAATCTAAAAGATTAATCTAAAATCAATAATGATAGTCACATAAGTTAATTTGGCACATATGTGATAGCGGTTTTTTAATACAAACAAACATAAACATATTTCAATTCTTATATAGGTACAAATATCGATATAAGTAGGTATCGATACTTTTAGCTCGATACTTTGTTGCGTCTAGGATTACGATTACTTTAATCGCAATTTCAAAAATGTTTAAATTAGGACTGCGGTAATCGTTCATAGAAGGTACTAAGATTACGATTACAGTAATCGTAATTTAAACTTTTTTAAATTACAATTACTGTAATCGTAATCTGAGTTCGTTCGATGAATAATTAAAATAATTTTAAATTCACGATTTTTTGAGTAATCTTAAACGAAGTAATTCCATAAATTTACGAAATATAAATGCGCGCTTAACGATAATATGAAGATAATATATATTTATCTAAAAAAAAAACAGACAAATAAAAGAAACTAATATTAAAATAAAAATGATAAGCAAAGTAGGTTGGGCGAAATAAACTTTGTATAACCGGTAAATAAAACAATATTAGTCCTGTTCGCGTACGCACTATCAAGTAGAATCCAGTACTAATTTTACTGGTTTTTACTGGATGGCGTTTTCGTACGCAAAAACTTGCAAGAAACTAGCAAAAAAGGGGAAATTGAGAGCAAAAATGACAGCTGAACTTGCAAATTGTACTGGATTTTTACTAGCAACTATTTGCTCGAAAGAATAACAGCTGATGGCATGATGCTTAATGGAATTCACATTACCAAAAGAATTGTTTGTGGTGCTTTTAGAGTTGCAATTTTATTTTTATGATAAGCTCTTTTTCATGGCAGAAGTACACTCGGAGGTTTGCCATTGCCTGCCGCATCCCGATGTTTTTCAAAAGTATGAAAACAGCAAACCAAAAACGCATAATCGTGTACTTAACAAGCAAAAGCGATTCGATGAACTCGTGTTATCATTTATTATTGATACTGCGTCTTCAGTATCTATAGTCGAGTCTTTTAAAGCTCTTTTCAAAGGAACAGGACTTAAAATCATGAGCCGCAAAGTTACTATGACAAAACTACACTCAAAATACAATGAAATGATGCTTAAAGTAAAAAATAAAATGGCCAAAATGAAAAATTTCTGCACAACACTTACTTCGTCGGCAGCGGTGGAAATATTATTTTCTTTCGCTGGTATAATCAGCCTCATTGCGTAAGTCGTAAATTAGGCTGAATTGTACGACTCGACTACATTAGCATTGTCTACTGTCGTGCTGAAATAAGTAAACGACGAAAATTGTCGAAAACTATGCAGTGCTGCCAAGTTCTTCCGTTCCAATACACTAGTCGAGTGGAAATTTTAGGCAATGACGCTAAATTTTCGATACGAATCGACTCTCGAAAAACGACTTGCATTCGGCACGACTCTCGCAATGAGGCTGATTAAGTAGTCCACGTCAACACGCTCTTTCTGATTTTACTTTTGAAAAATTAGTATTGTTAAAGGCTAATATTGAGCACAATTATTGAATCTATGTTTGTTTTAGTATATATAAATTTCATCCACCACGATCTGGATATTTTTTTGCCCTTATTACTTATGTAAAAATCTGTATTTTACAACGCTTTTATCAACTTGCAACGTTGTATGTCCAGACCACCATACTATAAATATAGCAAGGGTATTTATGGCAAACCTAGTCTAGATATCAACCTCGTCGTCGGTATCATATGAAAGACATACAATTAGAAAAACTCTAGAGATATATGTCGCCTCGTCAGAACAAGTTAAAAATATGCACCACATACGCTACAGCGGAAATGGACGACACGTCATTTCTTTAAATGAAATAAACTGCTGTTATATACTAAATGTGAGCAAAAAACATTGTGCATGCATAGGTTTCTGTTCTCTTTCACTGCAAGTTGAGTTATTTTAATATCTATTGCAAAATTTTGTACAGACAAGACTAAGAAGTATAAAATAAATAAAATAAAATAAAAACTTTTTAATATACAACCCTTTTATAAATGGACTAAAAAGTAGAAAATAACATTTCTCAGTCCCATAGAATTTGTTTTGATAACTTTTGATTTTGAATTTTTAGCAAAAGTCGTTATAAACAATTAATGACATTGAAAATGAAAAGCTTGGGGCGCATGTAATACACTTGAATTGATAGGAAAAGTAACATATATTTGTATGTGGGCAAATGAATAACGACCGCTTAAAATCGATCTCAAATTTGTTCTTTCGCTGTAGAATGTTATGTAGTTTGACCATTGTCAATGAAATCGAATGCTTTGTACTGCATGCGCTCCACGTTTTTCGTTTTCAATGTCATTAGTTGTTTATAATGACTTTTGCTAAAATTTCAAAATCAAAAGTATTTTCTACTTTTTAGTCCATTTATAAAAGCGTTGTATATTAAAAAGTTTTTTTTTTAATTTTATTTATTGTTAATATTGAAGTTTTCTTATTTCGATTAATTTATTGATTCATATGTATGTATGCATGTATGTATAGACTGCAGCGGTAAGCTGTAAATTGTTTTTTTCTCATTAAAATCCACTTTATAAAGCAACTGGCAGTGATTTTTATTTATATTTAATAAAAGTAATCCTTAGCACCGATTACAGTAATCCTTATAACAGAAAATACAGTATAACAATTAAAGTAATCGTTCATCGAACGAACTTGGATTACGATTACAGTAATCGTAATTTTAACTTTTAAAATTACGATTACTGTAATCGTAATCTAAGTTTGTTCGATGAAGGATTACTGTAATCGCAATCTGGTTTTTTTAGCTTGTTGGGATTACTGCAATCCTAATCGTTTAGTAATCGTAATCCTTATCGCCCAGCTCTGGTAGGTATCGATACTTTCTTTCGATGCTACTTGCAGGTACAGGTATCGATACTTCTATGGTATCGTTTCATCCCTAGCGGTCGTATACTTCGACGAAGAAGTTTCGAACGCTTTATTATGTAAAATTAGAAACCACTTATGGTATTTGTCAGAAGAGGCGATTGCACTTCCTTTGCATTGAAACGAAAAATGGTTCAAGCTCTTGGTGGTTTAGATGAAGAGCACGAAGAAATAGTAGTTCCAAAACGTTTAACTGTAACAGTCGAACAGATGAAGTCATTCGCGTATAGGATAGATAGAAAAGGTTATTGCGCAGGAAAACGCATTTGCCAAAATATGACCGTTGTACATGATCCCGCGGAAAGAGCGGTGAAATTAATCACAGATTTTAACCGTGCTTTGACGTACGACGAGGAGGACAAGCAATATTTACTCCAAGTTGTAGAAAACTACAGGCAAAAGTATCCATCACACAAAAATCATATCTTATGACACAAAATATTTAAAATAAAAAATGGAGACAAACATAAATACATGCGTACATTAGGGTGTTCCAAAAAAGGTAAGGTCGGAATTTTAATGCCGTCACCTCCTAGGGTTGTTCTATACCGAAAAAAGTTATATCCCTATTTTTATTTTGATATCAAAAAATATTTAGAGAGTGCTCAAAGTATTCCATGTATTTTATATGGGGAAAAAACAACTTTTCATAGAAATGGTATAGAATTCTTGAAAATCAATATTTTCCGATCGAAGATCGAATGGTTAAATAAACAATTGGATCGATCGAAAAATATTTATTCTCAAGAACTCTTTACCATTTCTACGAAAACTTGTTTTTTCCAGTATAAAATACATACATGGAAAAAGTTTAGCGCCTTGAGCACTCTAAATATTTTTTGATTTCAAAATAAAAAATAGGGGTATACTTTTCGGTATTTAACAATCCTAGGGGGTGGCGGCATTAAAATTCTTACTTTACTTTATTTTGGGCCACCCTAACGTACATACATATTCATATATACCGTCTCATGAGAAATCGAAANCACCCGTTATAACGATAAATTTGAGATATGCTTGAAATTTCAATATTTCGAAATTTAAGGACACTAATTTACTCAAAATAGATACACCCCGGCTTACCATGTAGCGGTAGCTTTCGGAAAGGTGGAAAACATATATTTAATACTTGCGCCGGGTATTTAATGTTCGGTTCCGCCCGAACTTAGACTTTCTTACTTGTTAAATATTAATCTTTTTTACAGTTGAATAGTGTTGTGCTTTTTTAACCGATTTAATACTTCTAAAGCTTGCTGGAAAGGTAATTTTACGTTCATTTATAATGTACATATATGTAGTACTTCTATATTGCTAGTAAATTCAAAGTACATTCCCCAACATCAGAGTGTCGATATATTAAAAAAAGAAAGGGAGATCCGATAAGAGAATGCATCCAAACTGACATTTTTACTTTTCAAAATTCAGGAGCGGTTTAACAAATTCTTATTGAAAAATAATTCATATGAAAAATTAACAAAAAATACAATATTTGTATATCTGTGAGAAACGCTGCAGCCGCTGTGGTGGCAGAGGATAAAGGTACCAGTTACAGAAGGACTTGGCATCAGTTGGCATTTCCAGTTGGCGTCAATAAGCACAGAACAGAAATGAATAGCGTGCTTTATTGGATTCGGTCAACTATCATATGCCACACAGCTTCATGTGTAAATAAGTTTAGTCTTATGGCGATTTCTTTTCTACATAAACTGTTGCCTTTTCAATGCCCTCTCCTTAGTATTTGTGCGTAGAGGGCACTGAGAAGGCAAAATTTTTCGGTAGAAAAGAAAAAGCCATTAGTTAGGAAAAACACCTCCTATTTTCCAATTTTTCGGATATCGAAAAAACTAAAAGCTTCGAAAAAAGTCGATATATCGAGCCCTAACCGCAAAAAAATTTAGGATTTTTTTCAAAACTTACTTCTTGAAGCAGAAATACTCTAGGACCTAGAGTCTAGATGAACAAAAATCTGACAGAGAGTAAATATTTAGAAAATGAAAGTAAATTTTCGCCGAAATGCCGATTCAGAATAAGAAAATATGCGTAAAGTTGAATGCGTCGATTCCGAAGCGCCCCGCAAATGAGAAATTGGTCATTTAATTTTCTTTTATGGCGTATGTTTGGATTTTAGGGTGTATGTCGAGAATTTATTTACACTTTTAGCGGTGATACCGGTAAATACACATCATATTCGCTGTAAAAAATTTCGAATTATGGCCCGACCATGCGTTCTTCAAGTTGTCAAGTCAACTCCGCACAGGTGCAAAGACAGTCTAAGAGCGTTTATGCATCAAAATATAATTTTGAACAAAATTCGTTTGCGTTAACTGCGGTTTGAAGGAAACATGAGGCCGTAAAATTTTTATTTGTTTGTTAAATTCTCTGATCCCCCCTGTTATGATATGCCAATTCATTCTATGTAGTAGTTTACAAATATNAATTCAAAGTACATTCCCCAACATCAGAGTGTCGATATATTAAAAAAAGAAAGGGAGATCCGATAAGAGAATGCATCCAAACTGACATTTTTACTTTTCAAAATTCAGGAGCGGTTTAACAAATTCTTATTGAAAAATAATTCATATGAAAAATTAACAAAAAATACAATATTTGTATATCTGTGAGAAACGCTGCAGCCGCTGTGGTGGCAGAGGATAAAGGTACCAGTTACAGAAGGACTTGGCATCAGTTGGCATTTCCAGTTGGCGTCAATAAGCACAGAACAGAAATGAATAGCGTGCTTTATTGGATTCGGTCAACTATCATATGCCACACAGCTTCATGTGTAAATAAGTTTAGTCTTATGGCGATTTCTTTTCTACATAAACTGTTGCCTTTTCAATGCCCTCTCCTTAGTATTTGTGCGTAGAGGGCACTGAGAAGGCAAAATTTTTCGGTAGAAAAGAAAAAGCCATTAGTTAGGAAAAACACCTCCTATTTTCCAATTTTTCGGATATCGAAAAAACTAAAAGCTTCGAAAAAAGTCGATATATCGAGCCCTAACCGCAAAAAAATTTAGGATTTTTTTCAAAACTTACTTCTTGAAGCAGAAATACTCTAGGACCTAGAGTCTAGATGAACAAAAATCTGACAGAGAGTAAATATTTAGAAAATGAAAGTAAATTTTCGCCGAAATGCCGATTCAGAATAAGAAAATATGCGTAAAGTTGAATGCGTCGATTCCGAAGCGCCCCGCAAATGAGAAATTGGTCATTTAATTTTCTTTTATGGCGTATGTTTGGATTTTAGGGTGTATGTCGAGAATTTATTTACACTTTTAGCGGTGATACCGGTAAATACACATCATATTCGCTGTAAAAAATTTCGAATTATGGCCCGACCATGCGTTCTTCAAGTTGTCAAGTCAACTCCGCACAGGTGCAAAGACAGTCTAAGAGCGTTTATGCATCAAAATATAATTTTGAACAAAATTCGTTTGCGTTAACTGCGGTTTGAAGGAAACATGAGGCCGTAAAATTTTTATTTGTTTGTTAAATTCTCTGATCCCCCCTGTTATGATATGCCAATTCATTCTATGTAGTAGTTTACAAATATACACGTATACTTCTACAATCAAAAAAATTTTCATAGGCTGTCTTTCTTTGATTTCGAATTGAAAACACATTGTGATCATATTGTACTAGCAAGATAGAAGTATTACATATATGATAATGTATAATTTTTCTAATATATACTTATAAAAAAGAAATGCAAAATAAAAGAAATTGGTGTAATTTCGACATTTTTGATCGAAAAAGCTCAACCCGGAACCTCTAGGTATCACCTGAAGGCTTTTAAACTAATTACGTATTTATTTATATCCCCAACCTCACATTATTCTGTGCGGAAACTTTTGGATTCATGCATTTCAAATTTTTCGTACAACAAAAAGGCCACACACCCACAAAATTTCATTGAAATCGGTTAAGCGGTTTCGGAGATTAGCGTAAACGAACACAGTGACACGGGATTTGTATATATTAAGATAAGCATGATGCGAGAAGCATAGAAAAAATTTCGATGAAAAAATGTATTTTTTCTTAGGTTCAACACTATCCTATCTTGTAAGTTGGAACCAACAATACGCATCCACAAAAATTCATTGAAATCGGTTAAGCGGTTTCGGAGATTAGCGTAAACGAACACTGTGACACGGGATTTTTATATATTAAGATATAAGTTATGACCAGGGAATGAAGTTTTAGGACAGGAAAAGGTGCTAGAGACCGTAAAAAAGGCAAAATGGGGCACTAAAAAGAGACAAAAACCGAAAAATAATCAAAAAATACATTTATTTTAGAAATTTGTATTTCATTTGTTTCATTATATGAAAATTATTTACTTTGAATCTTTGACTGTTTTATCCTTTCGAGTTTTGAACTCACAAAACTTTAATCTCAATAGTTGTAGTAACATTGAATCACAGAATGCATTTTAAAAGGATTTTCATTCGATTCTCGCGAAGAAAAGACTTGAATGTACTAAACGTGCGCTCGAAGTGAGTGGCGCCCTATTTAAATACATACAGCATATTTAAAACTTTCATATTATCATATTGCCCTTTACAATTAAAAGTATAAAAGGCAAATATCTTAAAAAAGGCAACAAAGGCAACATCAAATGTGTATATATGGAATCAGGGAAAACTAAATCGCGGGAATTCTTAATTGAATATACTCTATTTCTTTAGCAGAAAAAAAGGCAATTTCCATAAAACTCGTTCCTTGGTTATGACTACAGTATATTTTGCTTAGCTGCACATCCTTCTTTGCAAGAGAAACTTGTGCGCTTAACCGAAAAAAAGCACTTAAGCGAATTTTCTTTACTACTTTAATGAGGAAGGTATAAAACCAAATAATGGAGGAGCACTTACCACGTAGAAATTACTGCAAGCGGGATGTGTCTGATTATCTGTATAACTACATAAAATGATAGCCGTTTTCGTTGATCTACGAGATGAGCAAAATAAATAAAAGCATTTTGGGGTAGGTATCTTAAATGTGCACTTAAGCACAAAGGCAGCAAAGCAAAATATACTGTATATCAAGTGCTTTGATACTAAAATTTAAGATTTTTCAAAAAGTGGAGTTAACCGATTTGGCAGTTGAGGCATTCATAGGCATATAAGATAAGATACATTTTTATTTGCTAGCCATTTTAAATTTTTTAGAAGTCAGCGAATTTCTCTGTGTAACCCACACAACGACGTTGCGAAGAAATTTTTTGTGGGGGGAAGGCAAACACAAACGACAATAACATCCATATACATATGTACATATTATCATACATACATATGTTAGCGCATTTTTATTCCTATATATATATACATATATATATATATATATCAGTAAATGTATATGATGTATAGCACTACTCAGTAAAACTTGGGATCATCGTTCGACTGCTCAGTGAGTACTGTCTTGCGAGTTTACGATTACTCCCTATGCTTTTGTGTATAAAACGCTAGACAGACGGGCATGCTTATGTAGATTAGATTAACTAGCACACAAATGCGCATAATAATTTTGCCCTGGCAGAAATTTCGTGCATTTGTCCGGCTGCTTATGCGCATTTGAAAGAGGAAAATGTATGAGTTCATGCAAATAAAGGCTGTTTATGCAGATAATCGAGCCTGTTGGTCACCCGTATAAGTGTGATATTTTGTATACTCCTTTTAACACGTTTAACTCCCAAAAGAGAAATGAGGGAGAACAAACTGAAATATCATCCACAAACATTACAAGGAAGCAAAGAGGGAGGCCGCATTCCTCTCAAAAGGTAATAAGGGATTATTCCCACATAAGCAATCCCGTAAACCTTCTAAATGAGTCATAAAAGAGCACTCCTGTGCTCCCCCATTCCCCCGAGTGGAGTAATTTCAGATTAGCTAAATAATACGGCGTTTCCACGATTCGTAATTCGCTCTCCCATTCGTCATTCGCCTTGCCAATTACCTTCCGAATTACGTAATTCGCCATATCAAATTTTGAGAGCGGATTACCTCATTTGTAGGTAATTCAGATCGAATTACCATGCGATTGACGAACGAATCGGTGCCTTCTCTAATATTTATCGGAACTATATCGAAGTTTTCACCAGCCTGGTCCCACTTGCTGGCACTTTTTCTAGTTATAGAATAATATTAATGAAATAATCTATATATAAATTAAAATTGTTAATTATAACTTAAATTTTAGCTCTATCTTCGATATTTGCAGTACACAAAAATAATAATAAATAGCGAAGAACAAGAACAAGAACTAGATCTGCCAAACGAATTACTAATGTGTGTCGTGGAAACAGGGTAATTCACGAATTACTTAGCGAATTACGTATAGAGCGAATTACGAATCGTGGAAACATCGTATAAGTTTTTATATTTACGTAATAGTATATTTATTTTATTTTTCATGTTACTGTTTACGTCTGTCGGATTTAAGACTGCTTCGAAACTAACGAACCGTAGAACATCGCAATGTTAAATTCGCCAGTTGCCAGCATGCAAAAGAGAACTAACATATACTACTCATGGCTCTAAACTCTCTAGTACCGAACCAGTTCGGCACTAGTGCGTTTCTACACAAGGTGTGTACAAACATATCCATGTATGGAAATATATCTTCTGCACATAACCAGTGTTGCCATTTTGGTGATTTTGGGGCTATATTTAGCTTTTTTATTTTTAATTGCCCCAGAAATCCGCTTTTAGCCCCTAGCTCCATGGGCGTACGCAGATCATAATTTATGGGGGGAGGGGTTAAGATTTTTTTTGATGTAAATTTTATTAGAAATGTTAAAATATAGCTTTAAAAATGTATAATAATTTACCTCATTAATTTTTCTCTTTTTAACCGACTTCAAAAAAAGAAGAGGTTATCAATTCATCGGAATATTTGTTTTATGTATGTTACCGAATAACTTTGAACCGCATTAACCGATTTCGATAATTCTTTTTCTGGTGCCTCAGAGGAGGTCCCATACTAATTTGGTTTAGATCCGATTATTGGATTATGAAGAAATTAACGGTACTTCTAAATTTGTATATGAGAATTGAAGTTGGTTGAGTTTTTTGCTTAAAAATTATTTGTTATTGTAACAATTGAGTTGTACCGAGCCCTACAAAGGAATTTATATTGCATAAAGATTATTATGAACTTATTGAAGAGTTAAAATACAAATTTGTTAGTTACCTTAATTGCATGCAAATTTTAAAATGCGACTTTACACCAAAATCGCAATCTTTTCATTATTTTTAGGCGACTTCAAAAAAAGAAGGAGGCTATCTATTCGTCGAAATATTTTTTTATGTACATATGTTACCGCATAGCCGGATTCAATAATTATTTTTTTTAAAGAAAAGATGGCACCTCAGAGATGGTCCCATCCTAATTTGGTTTAGATCCGATTATTGGATCATGAAGAAATTAAAGGAAATCTTAAAGTTTTACATGAAAATTGAAATCGGTTTTGTTTTTTGTTTAAAAAACTCTTGTTTATTTAAACAATAGTCTTCGAGTGTATTCTGCAAATCGATAAATTGTTGTAGTGATGATTTAATTTTTGTTTTCTCTACAAAACCTCTGTGAATGCTAAGCATACCTAAATCTAAATAAATAAAATAAATAAGTACAAACTAAGAGAAAATATTAAAAGATAATAATTATTTTACCTTTTTTTAAGTAAATTGCTGTGTTTCAGACTAACAAAAGGAAGCGTTCACCAAAAGTACCGAAATGGATGTGAAGATACCCAAAGTTTTAATTTATTGCATACATTTTTTGAATTGGAATTTGATTATGAATTCATAGAAAGAAAATTACAATGAAACTTTGCTGTCAAAACTTTAACAGTTTCTCTCCAATTTAACCATTGGTTTGCTTCACATTTTCGTCATAAAATTGTCCACCGTCCTTGCTTTTTTTATAATTTTTGTTTACAAAGTTTTTTTTACAATTTTCGAAAAAAGCTTGAAAAGTTCCTTATTTTCGAATTTATACGCTTGGAACTCAAAAAGTACTATTCCGAAAACGTTTTTGGAAATTCGTTCTAAAATAAAAAAAAAATGTTTAGTCGATGAATTATGAAACTAGCTCTTTTCTTAGCTCTAAATTTTTTTATTTAGCCCTGTTTTCTAGAGATTCTGGCACTAAAAGGATATTTATTTCCGGCAACACTGCACATAACTGAAATCACGATTGAGTTTTACGCCAGGTCAGTCGAAAAACAGTGCCAATATATAGTTCTTGCTGAAATGATCGTGCACCATATTTGGGCTGTAGTTTCTATTATAGCGGCCACAGTTACGCGCGCAAGTGAACATATCACTGAATATGCTTCATTCGACGAGTTTAAGGTGAATTCGATATTTTGTGAAGAATATGCATATTTGTATACATACGCTCCGTTGCATAATTATAAATCCAGTACAAAAGTCTTTGAAACAGACGTCACAACCAAGATAGGTAACAACTTCCTCCTACGACCGTTGCATGGTAAGAGCTGTCTTAAAATAGAGTGGTTAATTTTTTAATAATCACAGCCTTATTTAAAAGAACTAAAAAAATCGAAAAATTACTTGTTGCAAAACTATAAATCCAAAAAAAGAAATACCTATAAAATTAATAAAACATGCAAATATGTCCTTCTAATACTGTGCTCCATCGACCTTAATTAACTGAAATATGGGCTTCCTAATACTTAGCCATAATGTTTTCGGTAAAGCAGCATCCAGTCTATGTCACTCTTGCAAAATCGCCAATTTAAGCCATATAACGTTTTCAAATTGGCAATTATCAGCATAAACTTTCTTTGCCAGTATTGTCCACACATTTTCTATTGGATTGAGGTCACGAGAATACAAGGGTCCGAATATTGTTGGTTTCCATCATAATTTGCCAGAATTTAACAGCAAAATGTTCAGATCCCATTGGTCGTCAAACTATTTGGAGGGCCTTAAAACGTTCCAAGCACCTCGAGTACCGAGTATCACGGCTCCGCGTCTTTTTCTACATCGTAAAGCTCCTCGAAAGGATTTCGCTGGGAAACACATGGCAATTTACTGGAATTCTCCAAATTGTTAAAATGGTTATTTTAGCATAAATTCACTATTATAAAGTTGGCTTCGGTTATATTTTCAGACGAAAAAAAAACTCAATCTTGATGGTAAAAATGTATTGAATGGATACTAAAATATTCACGGAAAGAACGACGCATTTTTTACCGGTGGAACTTCGGTCGCGGAAATGTGATTGTGTAGGGCGCAATAATATCAGATTGTGCTCTTGAGTTGCAGTCATGCTCAAATAAAATGAATAGTTTAGACTATATTCCCTTTCTGACCAGTCTAAAATCATTTATTAAGTGCAATGAAAGAAATTGCATTTTTCAAGACGACAATGCTGCAATTCATACCAGCAGGGAGGCAAAATGCAGCTTAGAAACCAACAGTATTCGGACCCTTGTGCTCTCGTGACCTCAATCAAATGGAAAATGTGTGGGGAATACTGGAGAAGTAAGTTTATGCTGATAATCGCCAATTTCAAAACGTTATATGGCTTAATTTGGCGATTTTGCAAGAGTGGCATAAACTGGATGCTGTTTTTTTTATACAAGCAGAACGCATCGAAAGCTTAACCACCGTAGAGTGGAACTTGAATCCGAACTAAAACTACTTGTTTGTCCGCTGTACCGTATGGGGTATACGGTACTACTGTTTGGTATTTCGTCGAGAGGAGGTTTTGAGCACTAAGCTGTATCGTACGTTCCTGTCTTAGCGCAGTTCGTCGTAAGCCACCCTGCTCTCACAACCCTTTTGTGCAGACTGTACGGCCCGCCCCCGCACATTAGAGTCAAGAGTCAGGGTCGTGCGTACGTATTGGTGTTCGGGGTCTTTGTACGTCTCGACGCTTTTTCGATAGCAGGATGCTTCAGCTATGGGTGGATGCCACAATGGTTTTTTCTCTACGTCTAACCGATCTCAACCTGTTCCTCATTTTAGCGATTATTGCTGCTGCGACAGTGCTAACTGCTCCCCAGTTAGTTGAGGTTTCCATCATTTTTGGCACTAAGTTCTGTACTGTGGGGCGTTCGCCGAATGCTTCGCGTAAAACTTCTCTCTCTGCATTGAAACCTGGACAGCTAAACAGTACATGCTCCCCGTCATCGGGGAAGTTGGGACCACAAATCTCGCAATGGCCGAAGTCCTCGTGGATAAAGCGCTGCAAGTAGGATCTGAAGCAGCCATACCCAGAAAGTAGTTGGGTAATATTGAAGTCTTCCTCGCCGTGGGCCGGCCCTACTATCCCAAAATTTTCATCTTTACACGTTCATGTTTCTGGCATGTGGGGGACGATATGTACTTGCCTATTTGTTTTACAAAACTTATTTAAAAAAGCAGCCGTCTCGGTTGCTCAGCAAACCGATTAATCGTTTCTGCAATTATTTCACATTGATTCTCTAAAACAAATTTTCGATGTATCCTTAACATGCATAAACATTAAGGTAAATTTTATAAGAAATTAAACTAATTTATTAAAAGTAATAGTAACCTCCTAAATTCGGTCGAGTATTTAGCTCAAAATTTATTTAAAGAACTTCGTGAAAGACAAAAATTTATCTTGTATTGCTAGAGACCTGATAAACCAAGAAATTTTTTAAGTTCTTAGAAGGCCTTACTCATTCAAAGCTTCGTATTAAGGTATAGTCCAACCTTTCAGAGTATCTGTCCAAGGGCTTTATTAGTCGTAATATGAAACGCAATAATCACTGAAAATTGGCGCCGTTTATGGTGAAAGGCATTTACTATCACACTTTTAAACTAAAGCTTTCTTAACCCTAGAAGCTTAATCTATTTGGGAGTTACGTAAAGCCTTAACATACGTCTTAAAGGCGTGTGTGACTTAAAAGATAACCTGTGAGCTAAAATATACTTAATCCTACCTTATTTTTTAAATAATATTGAAGTTGGGGGTTAACTCATAATAAATTATAGTTTTATTTATAAAAACTATAACCACATTTATTTAAAATAACAAAGTAAATTTTGTGTTAAAATTAAAAAAGAAAGTAGTCTCAACTATTTTTATTTCTTGCTTTTGTCAAAATATGTATTTCAAAACTATACCTAACACCTTTTCGAAATCTCAATTCCACGGAGAAATGGTTAATAATTTTCAATAGATTATATTACTCACTATCGACTTTTCTGCCACTTTTTACTTTTGTGGCAAACACGGTCAACAGCAACTGCAGCTTGCACTTTAATTTTATATGTAGCCCAATTCTGTGGCTGCTACAGATCGCCCTAACTACATAAGTCGTATGACTGAGCAATTATATCTTTTGACAAAACAACTTAAGTCTGTCTTTCATGGAAAAACCAAATAGCATATGTCGACAAAACATATTTTACCGTCAAAGAGAAAAATTTTACAATTGGAAAGAAATATTTAATTATTTTATCGCTATACACAACCTTTTTAATGTGTCCATTTTCAACAACTGAATGATTTCTTTTAAATAAAATGTATTGATCTGACGGTAAAAAGAGCTTCGCCAACATATGCTATTTAGATTGTCCGTCAAAGACAGACTTAAGTTGTTTTGTAAAATGTCCACAGATATATAGATTCGCTGGGAAGAAGTTAAGAAAATGTTTAAATTTTTATTTGGTCACCTTCTTCATCGATTTGAAATCTGATAATTATATATTCCATGAGCTTGAAATGGTATTATAACTTTGGTCCGATGCTTGTAAGTACCAGAATAAGAAGAGATAGGGGCTGAATTCCAAAACGTCAAATGAATTGCATACGTACAAAGTTTAATGTTCAATAACACCGAACTACAATTGGTTCACAATGTACACTTTTCCAACACGCATCCGAAAAGTTATCGAAACGCATCGCTAGAGTAATCAGCGCATCAGAAACAAAGTAGATGCTTCGTTTGTTTGTGGTCACCATAGGTGTTTTAAAAACGAAAAATTCCGAAATGGTGATCACGCCTGTAGTCATCAAACTTCAAAATTACGTACTTTTTTCTCAATTGCTATTGCAAATGGCTGCTTGTCAACCGGTCAGATCTGCTCTAATTGGCTCATGATGTCTAAGTATAAGGAAGCCCATATTTGAGTTAATTAAAGTCAATGGAGCACAAATAAAGTATTAAAAGGACATATTTGCATGTTTTACTCATTTTGTTAGGATAACTTTTTTTTGGATTTATAGTTTTGCAACAAGTAATTTTTAGATTTTTTTAGTTCTTTTAAATAAGGTTATGATTATTAAAAAATTAACCACTATTTTTTAAAAGAGTTCTTACCATGCAAAAGTCATAGAATAAAGTTTTTACCTATCTTGATTGCGACGGCTGTTTCAAATACTTTTGTACTAGATTTATAATTATGCAACGGAGTGTATATGCACATATTAGTTCTATTAGGATTTTTTGAATATCCCGATTATCTGATTGAAAAATACGGATAACAAAATTAACGGATATTAACCGGGTATCCGGATAGCGAAACTAACGATTTTTAACTGGATATCCAGTTATAAACGGATAGAACAGATATCCGGGTTTCATCCCCACACGAGTATCCGGATATCCGAACACGGATAGTCCCAGCCCTAGTGCATACATACTTATGCACATTAGACTGCATCCCCAATAAAAGTTGCGGTTTTTTCGGCGGGATTACAAAGTCCAGTGTATTCTAAGACTTCTACCAAAATATTTCGGAAAAATATTGAGATTTACGTGAGCTGGACGTTTTTGAAAATACCTCTAAAAATGATGTTTTTTATAAAAATAGTTTCTTAAAGGATTTTTTGGAAAAAATTCCTTCAGATGACAAAACGGTGTAAGCTTAAAAAATCTACATAAAAATGTTAAAATTTTTTATCAACCGAATCATATAATGAGATTTTTAATGCTGTTTTTTTAACTTGTTTCAAAGATTTGTGTAAGAAAAACTTGAATAACTGCTCTAAAACTTTACCGATATAGACTTATGAGGTATCAGTGGAAAGGTATTTTCTGACCCTTTTTATTTCTTTGCATCCCCTGCAAAAATCGCGACTACTCCATGCATGCGTGTAAAGAGTACTCCCTAAGGACCTGGGAGTACTCCAAAATTAACCACAATTCATATAAAAAATATGATCCAATTAACATTGCGATGTCCTAGGGCAGGACCATATACTCCATCCCTGTATTACATCAGAGTAGCACAAAACTACTCCAACATATTAACAATAACATTGTTGTTATATTTTTGTTGCCTCTGACGGCATTCGAACCCGAACATGCTGGGAGCTAACAACTAACATCGAGCATCTCTACACGTTCAGCTACAGCCAGAAATGGAAATGTGCTTTCAAATGCTCAACTTCAATCACATTTCGTTAAAACACGAGCAGTGATCGGGTAACAAACAATAAGCTGGCACAGAGACACGAGTTGGTCCGCTACAGCATGACAGAGGAACACTTTTGTAGTACTCCAATTTACCACAAATAGACTACATGGTCCAACGATTTTTGCTGGGTCTTTGCAAAAAGACTCATTCACATCCCAATTTTTTCTTCATCATACCAACACATCTTAATTCATCACGGAATGACTCTCGTTTATCTTACCTTCCTCTTTCATACATACTTTGAATGAGCTTATTCCTTATATAATAAAAGGGTGAGAAAATACCTTACCAATGATACCTCATAAGTCTAAATTGGTAAGGTTTTGCCTGAGTTATTCATGTTTTTCTTAAACCAGTCTCTGAATAAAGTTCAAAAACAGCATCAAAAATCTCATTGTTATGATTCCGTAGGAAATTTTTTTTAAATATTTTTACGCAAATTTTTTAAGCTTAAACTGTTTAGTCATCTGAGGTAAAAAATTTTTATTAATAAAAAGCTCAATTTTTGGAGGTATTTTTAAATCGGTCCAGCTCACGTAAATATTTTTGCGACATATTTCGGTGAAAGCCTTAAAATATGATAGATTTTATAATTCCAGTGGAAAAACAGTACCGATTTTTTTGTATTGGGAGTGATGCAGTCTAAGATACATATGTATGTATATTAGGGCGGGTCGAAAATTTGATTTTTCTAAAATCCTTTGGTAATTGTGAAAATATATTGTATCATGAGGTCAGCAAGAAGTCTGTAAAATATTAATCCTTTATTTTAATTGCAAGAGCCCGCGCATATACCCACAAGTTACACAAAGCACACTTGGCGAATAAGACGGATTCTTGTTAAAAATTCGGGGTTCGGAAAAAAGGTATGGTGGACATTATTAGATAATGAATCTGTAAACGCAAATAAGAAGTCAAATATCATCTCTGGAAGCCCTTTAATTTATGGTTGCTCTCAAACTTATCTGTTTTTCAACTAAATTGTAATTGTTCTGTTGCTAAATGCACTGGTCTTTAGTTAAAAGTTGTAAAGAACAGAATTCTTATTTCTGGGGTGTATTTAGGTCGCTGGTTCCAAATATACTAATCTGTTTTTCATATTAGCTATACTTTGCGATTTTTTGAAAATTTGGAAACAATTTTGGGAGCTGTAATATGAAAACCTTTATTTTTCATCACCGTGGAAAAACTTCATTTATGCAAATGAAGATGGAAACACTGAAATAGCAAAAGTTGGACAGACACTAATTAGTTTACTTATTATTATGCATGCAATACAAAAATTTAAATTAAATTAAAATCACAGGAATTTTTGTGCAACATTTTTATTATTTTTAAGTAATTTGGTTTTAATCTGAACGCGTTTTATCATATTATTATCATAAATCAGTAAAGACTGGTTTTCACTATGTCATATTTTGACGCCAAAATTTGGCGACATATTTTGACACGACTTTATCTCCTTTATTTATACCTTTACCGATGATATTATGGACCAAAAGCTGACAGATAGCCGATCTCGCAGCGCATGTACACGACTAAAGACCTATCCTGATCTAAAACAATCGATAACGATTTTTGAACCCATTTGACAATGTGTTTTCACTTATTTGACGACAAATGCCACTGAATTAGTGAAAACCAGCTTTAACAGTAAGGCTCGCCTTCAGTTTGGTAATTATTACGTACCGATCGAGTAATATTTGTCAAGGTTATGTCGAAAAAAAGAGATACATCTCTTTTTAAATTGTATGAATAACTTCGAACCACATGCAAACGATTATGGAAAAGTGTGCCATGACTGACTTGTTTCGTTCAAGTTGAATACAAAGCTATAACTCCCATTGGAGAGTCCCAAGAAGATAGTGCATTTACCTACGGTCACTCTTTGACATAATGAAATTAACTAAAATATTTACGTATATCTAATACATATATTTACATATATCTAATACTTATTGCCCGCCCCTACTTTTGTATAACGGTAAATTTAGAAACCGCGAAAAGTATGCTTCTTCGGTGACTAATGAAACCATTCCGCTCCAATTTTCAAGAATACATAAATGGACTTAAAATGGGCGTTGCTCACCTAAATGTTATTTAGTTAATATATGTACTTATGTATGTGTTTGAAACTACTAATTACTAATCAAATGATTTCCAATCAGTGTTGCCACTTTACCACAATTGTTGTAGATCTACCACATTTTTGGGGTGGAGTGCAATAAGGCCCGCGGAAATAACACCCATGGGATTTATTTCCCAAAAAAAGAGAAATAAAGCCTCTGGGCGTTATTTCCACTTCGAAGAGGAAATAGCGCCCACCAATAACAGGCAATAAAGCTCGCGGGCTTTATTTCCTTTGCGAAAGAGCAATAATAGCCGTGGGCTTTATTTCCCAAAGAAAAGGAAATAACGCCCGATTGATTTATTTCATAAAAAAGGAAATAAAGCCCGTGAGTAGTGCTTTTTCTAGATAAAATGAACGGTATTTTTGCCAATAACTGATAAGAAAATTATTGGATACTAGGTTATACCCGCGGGTTTCACCCCGCGCTTTTATGCAAATAAGAAAAATAATTTAATAATGTTAGATTTTATTTCTGTGCCCATTTCGTTATAGCTCGTTGTTTTTTAAGCGAGTTAAGGTATTTAGGCCGTTTAAAACTATGAAATTATAAAATCTCGTCTGCGCGCTAGGCATACGAAAGATATCAATCCCTCTAAGTTTACCTTAAAATGGTTCCAGGTATACGACGCGTAAACATGTAACCTTCTTGGAAGTGCCACGGCGGGTTCTAATATTTCCAACTCAAATTTAGTAACCTGGCCTTGATAAAATACCACTTCTCATTACTGTAGCAAATGCCTCAAGAGAGCTTTAGATTATAAGGCCGAAC
>NW_016157443.1:53063-57920 GCF_001687245.7 Rhagoletis zephyria
TAAGTGTACTAAATTTCGTTCTGATCGGAAAACTGGTTAAGGAAGCAGCCTGTTTTTCAATCCAGGTCATAAACCATCTTTGAGCCAAATTTCATTTTCAAACAGGAGGCAATTCCTAAAAAAATAGTCTATTTTCCAGTCTAGGTCATAAGCTATCTGTGTGCAAACTTTCATGCAAATCAGTTCAGTCATCTACGCGTATTATCTTAATTATACTTTCCTAATACGTGATAACTCTTAAAATAGTAGCCTATTTTCCAACATAGGTCATGAGCTATCTCCGTGCGAAATGTGATGCCAATCTGTTCAGTCGTTTCCGCGTATTAATTTAATTAAAACTTTTTTAACAGGTGACAACTCTTCCAAAAAATTAGCCTATTTTCCACTGTAGGTCATAAGCTATCTGCTTGCAAAATTTCATGCAAATCCGTTCAGACTTTTCCACGTATTAACTTAATTAAACTTTTTTAGCAGGTGGTAACTCTTAAAAAAAGTAGCCTATTTTTCAACGTAGCTCATAAGCTATCTGTGTGAAAACTTCCATGCAAATCAGATTAGCCTATTTTCCACTGTAGGTCATAAGCTATCTGCTTGCAAAATTTCATGCAAATCCGTTCAGACTTTTCCACGTATTAACTTAATTAAACTTTTTTAGCAGGTGGTAACTCTTAAAAAAAGTAGCCTATTTTTCAACGTAGCTCATAAGCTATCTGTGTGAAAACTTCCATGCAAATCAGTTGACTCGTTTATGCGTATTAATTAAATTAAACATTTCTAACAGGTGGCAACTCTTAAAAAAAGTAGCCAACTTTCTAACCTAGGTCATAATATATCTGTGTGCAAAATTTCATGGAAATCCGTTTAGTCGTGTCCGCGTATTAATTTATTTAAGCTTTTTTAACAGGTGGCAACTCTTCCAAAAAATTACCCTATTTTTTACTGTAAGTCATAAGCTATCTGCCTTCAAAATTTCATGCAAATCCATTCAGTCGCTTCCGCGTATTACTATAATGAAACTTTTTTAAAAGGTGGCAACTCTTAAGAAAAGTTACATATTTTCCACTGTAGATCATAAGCTATCTGTGTGCAAATTTTCATGCAAATCTGTTCAGTCGTTCCCGCATATTAAATAAATTAAACTTTTTTAACAGGTGGCAACTCTAAAAAAAATTGCCTATTAACCAATCTGGCCCATAAGCTATCTGCGTACAAAATTTCATGCAAATCCGTTCAGTCGTTTCCGCGTGATGATTTCCCAAACATCCAAACATACAAACTTTCACATTTATAATATTAGTAAGATTAAAGGTAAATTGTTACTGTTTATTTTAGCCTTCAATGCGATGCGCATATTTGTTCTCAGCGTTTTAGGTTTTACAGTGGTGGCGCGCAAACGTGGACGACCGCGCCGCGTCGCGTCGCGCGATGGCGCCAACGCGGGCCGCCGCGGTTGAGCGCCAACAGGCTCGCTTCCCCCCCCTCGGCATTACGACGGAAAATTTATTTGTTTATATACTTACATTATTTAAATGCTCTATATCAGAGGCTCCCAAACTTTTTTTCCCGTAGACCCCTTACAAAAATTTACTGGTTTCGGTGGACCCCCTGCTGATACATTTCTAAATATTCCCAAAGCTCGTAAATAATGAAATGTGAAGATTAGATCTAACAATGTAAATTTGCATCGCGGGTGCATTCAAAAACTAAACTCAAGAGTGGCTAAAATAAAAGTAAAGTATTTTCTTGTGTTCTGTTTATAAAAAATAATTAAAAATTAATGATTACACACTTGTAAATACATCAAATACATCAAAATACTCTCTCGTTCGCAGGAGTTATATTTTTAAGAGCACTGCGAGTGCTAGCGTTATTTACATTATCTTCACCATAAACTCATCAAATGTTCGGCTCACTCATGACTTTGTACGTGGAGTATTTGTAAAAGTTTATTTGAATTAATGGCATCATTTTTATTTTTATCACTCCGAATTTTAAAGTGAGGTGAAAAATGTTTATCACATTTTTAAAACACAAAACTTAAAACATCAAAACGGCTAAGATTTTACGCCATACTTTTAATTCGGAAACTGATAGTAGAGAAAAGACACAACCAAGCAAGCAAGAAGCTTAAAAAGTGTTCCACCGTTTCATCTTCTTCAAGGCAAGATGGGCAAATGGATTTACGCCTATCACAGTCAGGTGTTTGTGCCACGTGAAGTGACCAGTAAGCAGTCCAGCAAGTTGTCTGCAATGTCGTCTGCTCAGTGAGAGCAAAAAATTAGATAGACCTTGTGAGATTGAAGGCAACATGAGTTTTGCCCACCTGAATCCCCTCGATGCCTCTCAGTCATTGCTGAGCGAAGTATTCACCCAGTTTCTGATGGTGGTTTTGATTGCAGAAGGTTTCGAGGACCCCCATTTACAACTCATGGACCCCCATATTTTTTCACGTCACCGTGAACCACTGGGGGTCCACCTGGACCACGTTGGGAATCACTGCTCTATATGAATTTACGATTAGGAGTTGGGGTTGTTTGTGTACCCACGCCGCAGAAATACTTTGGGGATGTGGATGACGCGCGGGTTGTTTTAACTGAGAAGGCGACTGAAAGTTTTCGCAAACATCAAAATCAGCCGTGGTCGAGTGGTTTGTGTGATATCAAGGCCAATCGGAGGAGAAGTTCGGCCAATAATTTTAAATTTTGCACAGATTGCTTTGCAGAGCACAGTAGGCGTACTAATCTAAATGGTAGTACAAGCATTTTGTGTCCAATTTGCCGTCAAATCGACAATCGATGAAAGTATTTATTTAGCTTTTTACTTTTTCATGTTTTTTTTTGTTGAAAATTTGAATTATTTAATTTTTATACGCATGTACATACATACATACCGAGGGCTTATATTCAATACCCTCTATCTGCAATAACTTAATTTTTCAGGAGAGCAAAATAACCGTTTTGACAGCTTATTTTAAAAATGTTAATAATTTTGAGTACACACGCATGTCTTAAAAATTCACGCTATATACCGAAACTAGTTTTTTTACTTTTAATTCATTTTATTTTAGTTTAAAGATCAGATACAGGTTATTGCAATTCGAATTATAACTATTTATATAAAAAAATTTGCTGATAGAGGGTTTTGCAGAATAATGAAAATGTCAGTTCTTTAGATGTAAATACTATGTTAACCTGATTTACTGTCCGTTCAGATGAGGAAATTTCCTTCGTTTTTAGAGGCGAAACGTACAGCTTCTAGCAATGCAGCTGATTCGGCTGCAAATGCCGACCAGTACGCGGGAAAAGCACCGACGACAATTGTAACACCAAGCCCTTTTCTTACCGCAAAAGAACAGCTGGTATCATATCTGGAACCGTCTGTGAAAATAAGCTCCCAGGTCATTTATGAGTATGGATCTGGGCAAATGCCCAGAGGTAGAGTTTTTACTTAAATAGGCATCGGAGTAGATATGATGTCCAAATCTTTGATGTAGCTTAATATACGAAATAAATCTGATTGCTTGCTTCATCAGTTTTTTTGTTAAAGCAGGATTCGACGTGAGAGATAGCTTTTATTGGCGAGGTGGGAAATGCAAGGATGCTTCTTCTCCTCTGCTGCATGGTAAGGTCTTTCTAGCAATTAAGATGTTTTTTGCGCAGTGCCCATAAATTATGAGTCCAAAGTCAACCTTTCCTAATATAAGAGCCCTAATTACATTTACGAGTGTAGCTATACGGACTAAAGAATACTTATATGATAAAAATAATTTAATTTACATAATGACAGTACAATATTTTCAATGTATCAGTATAGGGGAGGGGTGTTAGACAAGGAGGGGGTTGGATGTATACATTTGTATTTTCTGCATATGTGAAAAAATTACTTTTTCAGCTTAAATCTTAGATTCTGAAGATTTGGACTAATTCATTAGATCGCTCAGTATGTTAGTAAAAATTATTTTTACTTGCGTCTAGTCCCAAGTCTTAGAAAAAATTAAAATATCATTAGCGTAAGCAAGATGATATACGTGCGTGATATTCCGGTTGTAAAGGAAATATTTGATAACATTGTACATCCTCTCACCAATTTTCCAGGGCTTTAGTTATAGCAGAATAACATGGTAACCTATTCTGTCATAAGCCTTCTCAAAATCTAATGGCCTTATTCATAAAAAGTAAGGTAGCTTTATAAAAGGTTTATAAATTGTAAAATGTATGAAAACGTCAATTTATAAAGCTCTTTAAACCTACTTTACTTTTTATGAATAAGGCCATAAACTTCGAACTGATACAAGATTTCTTGACGCAAGAGCCGTAGAGGAAAAGTGATCAAAAATTAACAGAGGGTCCATAACACTTAAGCCTTTTTGGAATGCGAATTGGCGCGGATTTGTTAAGTAATTTTGTTCGGCAAACCACATAAGCCTTTTTGAAATAATTTTTTCTAATACTTTAGAAATGCAGGAGAGGAGGGGAAATGGGTTTGTAGTTGGAAATTAATGAATTATTTCTATTTAGCTTGGCAATAGGAATAATAATAGCAGTTTCCCACTCTTGATGATATAACCCTTGGGATAAAATATAGTTATGGAGTTTAATGACTCTATGTTTGACGGGATACGGATGATTTTTTAGAACGGGGTACGGGATTTTGTCTGCACCAGGGCTTTTGCCTGTCATCGAAGAGAGGGTTGCGTCAAACTCTTAAATAGATATGAGTAAGAGGGAATTGTGGGAATCTTCGGACCAAGTGGAGGCAAATAAACATATACACATCGCTCATTTACTTTAGTAGTATCATAATCCAAAAAATACAAATTTTGAGTTGAGTATGCAGAAATTATCGCTACGTCTTCTT
>NW_016157443.1:58313-59496 GCF_001687245.7 Rhagoletis zephyria
AATTTATAAAGCTCTTTAAACCTACTTTACTTTTTATGAATAAGGCCATAAACTTCGAACTGATACAAGATTTCTTGACGCAAGAGCCGTAGAGGAAAAGTGATCAAAAATTAACAGAGGGTCCATAACACTTAAGCCTTTTTGGAATGCGAATTGGCGCGGATTTGTTAAGTAATTTTGTTCGGCAAACCACATAAGCCTTTTTGAAATAATTTTTTCTAATACTTTAGAAATGCAGGAGAGGAGGGGAAATGGGTTTGTAGTTGGAAATTAATGAATTATTTCTATTTAGCTTGGCAATAGGAATAATAATAGCAGTTTCCCACTCTTGATGATATAACCCTTGGGATAAAATATAGTTATGGAGTTTAATGACTCTATGTTTGACGGGATACGGATGATTTTTTAGAACGGGGTACGGGATTTTGTCTGCACCAGGGCTTTTGCCTGTCATCGAAGAGAGGGTTGCGTCAAACTCTTAAATAGATATGAGTAAGAGGGAATTGTGGGAATCTTCGGACCAAGTGGAGGCAAATAAACATATACACATCGCTCATTTACTTTAGTAGTATCATAATCCAAAAAATACAAATTTTGAGTTGAGTATGCAGAAATTATCGCTACGTCTTCTTATATTTCGTATAAAAATGTCATAGCTGTATCGATTACCAGAATCTCACTGGAATAAAATATGTATTTATTTTTAGTATCGGAGTATATGTAAATTCAAAACTTTAAGCCGTTTTTCTCGAGTTTTGATTTTTTGAGTTATGAAATTATTGTAGTAAATGAGCGGACATATATATATACTAGGTTATACCCGCGGGTTTCAACCCGCGCTTTTATGCAAATAAGAAAAATAATTTAATAATGTTAGATTTTATTTCTGTGCCCATTTCGTTATAGCTCGTTGTTTTTTAAGCGAGTTAAGGTATTTAGGCCGTTTAAAACTATGAAATTATAAAATCTCGTCTGCGCGCTAGGCATACGAAAGATATCAATCCCTCTAAGTTTACCTTAAAATGGTTCCAGGTATACGACGCGTAAACATGTAACCTTCTTGGAAGTGCCACGGCGGGTTCTAATATTTCCAACTCAAATTTAGTAACCTGGCCTTGATAAAATACCACTTCTCATTACTGTAGCAAATGCCTCAAGAGAGCTTTAGATTATAAGGCCGAAC
>NW_016157443.1:63917-67344 GCF_001687245.7 Rhagoletis zephyria
TTAATTAAACTTTTTTAGCAGGTGGTAACTCTTAAAAAAAGTAGCCTATTTTCCAACGTAGCTCATAAGCTATCTGTGTGAAAGCTTCCATGCAAATCAGATTAGCCTATTTTCCACTGTAGGTCATAAGCTATCTGCTTGCAAAATTTCATGCAAATCCGTTCAGACTTTTCCACGTATTAACTTAATTAAACTTTTTTAGCAGGTGGTAACTCTTAAAAAAAGTAGCCTATTTTTCAACGTAGCTCATAAGCTATCTGTGTGAAAACTTCCATGCAAATCAGTTGACTCGTTTATGCGTATTAATTAAATTAAACATTTCTAACAGGTGGCAACTCTTAAAAAAAGTAGCCTACTTTCTAACCTAGGTCATAACATATCTGTGTGCAAAATTTCATGGAAATCCGTTGAGTCGTGTCCGCGTATTAATTTATTTAAGCTTTTTTAACAGGTGGCAACTCTTCCAAAAAATTACCCTATTTTTTACTGTAAGTCATAAGCTATCTGCCTTCAAAATTTCATGCAAATCCATTCAGTCGCTTCCGCGTATTACTATAATGAAACTTTTTTAAAAGGTGGCAACTCTTAAGAAAAGTTACCTATTTTCCACTGTAGATCATAAGCTATCTGTGTGCAAATTTTCATTCAAATCTATTCAGTCGTTCCCGCATATTAAATAAATTAAACTTTTTTAACAGGTGGCAACTCTAAAAAAATTGCCTATTAACCAATGTGGCCCATAAGCTATCTGCGTACAAAATTTCATGCAAATCCGTTCAGTCGTTTCCGCGTGATGATTTCCCAAACATCCAAACATACAAACTTTCACATTTATAATATTAGTAAGATAAGATGTAAGCTACCGGCCAAACCCGATCTTAGAATAAACTATTTTTGTAACTCTCATCAGTCAGTAAATTTGGTTTCGGTTGACCTAAGATCGGATTTTACCGCAACATATACATAAGTACATACATGTAACTTACACAGTCTTTATTTGACCTGCCACAAAAAATGCTAATGAAAACGATTTTCCAGCAAAATTGTGTAGATAGAGGATTTTGCCCTTGTAACAAAATGTTATTGCAGATAGTGGATTTTTAAAAATGAGAATATAATACCATAAAAGCAAAATTTTAAGTTTGACATTATTGTCATGGCTGAAGGATAAATAAGAGCTCACGTTACCATCAAAAACTCATTTTCATCAAAATTGCAGATAGAGGGTATTGAATATAATCCCTCGATACATATGTATTAAATATATGCATTGAAATTTGTTAATTTCAATTTGTTCGTATAATAAAGGAAAACAAATATTTAGTTTAATGTTATCATATTAGTTAGTTTCTATTTAGAACAGGGGGTTTTGGATGTACATATTCTAAAGTGTAGACAAGAGCCACAATAATGATGAAATAACGCCCGCGGGCTTTATTTCATTTTTTAGCGTTATTGCCATATCGAAAGGGAAATAATGGCCACCAGCAAAAGGCAATAACGCCTTCGGGCTTAATTTCTTTTTCGAAAAAGCAGTCGCTGGAACAGTACGGAAGAATCGGAGTGAAGAGCAGATATTAGGGAATACCTGGTTTAACTTGTTTAAAAGTCGGAACGGAGGCAAATGTTGGGATCCTAGATTTGCTCATTGTCTTTAAAGGTATAATTTCATCAATCAAAGCGATAAGTAAGACATCGTTAGTTTCACAAAAGGATGCAGTTTGATTTCGCAGAGTTTCTTCGTTCAAGGTATTTATAAAAAATAAGATTTTTATTCAAGATTCTGGCCAGCATCAAATCGTATCGTCATGTTCCCAATAAGTCCAAAGGAATTCGAATCCATGGATTCTTGAAGTAATTTGTCACTGAGTTTTCTTGTTCTACTCCGTTTGTCTTGTAACATATCTGAAGAGCCGATATTTCGAGTTATCGTTTTGCATTCCTGCAGAATCAACGACTACTGATTTCCCAAATCTTTAGGATCGTCAAATAAACACCTTATGTTGACTGCTTCTACGTCAATCGTAACATCTTTGGCTTGTAAATTTTGACTCCGGCCACCAATTGAGAATAGAGGCCACTAAAATGCATTCAAACGATTCCATAATAGTTTTAAACCCTTCACATATGGTCTTGTCTCATATATCAATAGCTTTAAATTACTTCTTAAGGCCAGGAAGATGAGCTGCCGTTTTTACACAATCGACGCCAGTAGATCAACGAGTTTGGGACTTACTGTGCAATGAGCAGGGCGGCCAACTATGCTTAGCTATGAAGAGCCATATTGACGATAAAAAAGTGCCAAAATGCGGTAAATAGAAAAATAAAAGTGCCAAAAAAGTTGAGAAAAAGAAGTACACGCAAAGGATTTCACAAAAATGTATTCAAATAGTACTATCTTTCAAAAGTGCCATTTTGGAACTTTGTGCCAGATTGAAAAATTAAGTGCCACAAATGGCATGGTTTGATCCAAGTTGGCAGCTTTGGCAATGAGCAGTCAATATTTTCTTATAAAGTCGACTACCTTTCAAGACTATAACTGAATGTCATAACTTCTGAACATAATTCAATGTAAATAATGTGAAGTATTCATAAAAAGTTTGATAAGGTATGAGAATATGTATTAACATTTTCTTTCTATTCATAAGTTTTTTTTTCTTTTCAAAGATCCTCTCCAATTCAATTACATTTTTTTATTGCATGTTTTAAAATTTTTGTGTTCTGCAAAATTTGTTCCATTCCATTTTATTTTATGTTTGTAGGTTAGTCTGATCTTTTCAGTTCTTGTGCGAATAAAACTACTTTATTCCACTTTTCACCCGACGTTTCGCTAAAACTTTTGTAGCATCCTCAGGGGTAGTGTTTATTTTATCTGTTACAACAAATATACAAAAATACAAAAAAACACACACATTAAGTATTAACCGAAAAAACAAGAATGTATACATATATAACAACAAATTGAATTTAATGACAAACCAACTTACATTGTTTAGATACTCAAAATAAATACTTAATCACTAAAAAAGAAAATATATCCATACCACTTGATGTGGTAGTTTTGTCAGTACTGAAAATTTCATTTCTGTAAACAAGTTATGTATGCGGCCGCAATGTTGTCTGTATCTTCCTTCTTATTAATTGTCATTTCTCGTTTTTGCATAATTCTAAGGCTCTCTATTGTGTATCGAATTTGTTCTCTTCTTTCTTTGTCAATAATATTTGTGTTCGCGAAATCAGCTGTGTGTCCACTTGTTAAAATGTGCTGTGATAATGCTGTACTGCTTTTCCGTTTCCTTATGTCCGCTTCATGTTCGCCTAATCGAACACCTAAAGGCCGCTTCGTTGTCCCAATGTACACCTTTCCGCATGTTTCTGTTTCCTTCCCATTGCATTTAATTTCGTAGACTACGTTGTTTTGTTGGTG
>NW_016157443.1:68459-90607 GCF_001687245.7 Rhagoletis zephyria
TCGATACACAATAGAGAGCCTTAGAATTATGCAAAAACGAGAAATGACAATTAATAAGAAGGAAGATACAGACAACATTGCGGCCGCATACATAACTTGTTTACAGAAATGAAATTTTCAGTACTGACAAAACTACCACATCAAGTGGTATGGATATATTTTCTTTTTTAGTGATTAAGTATTTATTTTGAATATCTAAACAATGTAAGTTGGTTTGTCATTAAATTCAATTTGTTGTTTTTTCGGTTAATACTTAATGTGTGTGTTTTTTTTTGTATTTTTATATATTTGTTGTAACAGATAAAATAAACACTACCTCTGAGGATGCTAGAAAAGTTTTAGCGAAACGTCGGGTGAAAAGTGGAATAAAGTAGTTTTATTCGCTCAAGAACTGAAAAGATCAGACTAGCCTACAAACATAAAATAAAATAAATTTGAACTGATCGGACAAAAAAAGATAGATTTGTTCCATTCCTCTTTTCAATTTTACAACCTTCGTTGGGCCCCTAACATTCAGCCGTGCCCGGGTCAATTGACCCCGCTGACCCCCCTCTCGACAGGCCTGCTGATGTTACAAAGAAATATTGATCGGATTGGCATTGTTGTCAGGGTTGTCACTGAACATGATTCAATAATTAAAGGTTTGCTCATTAGTGACATTAGAGTTTTGACACTCCCTTAGCTCCCTTACAAAAGCTTTGCACACACACACGAACCCACACACAGTCCCTTGCTAAGGGAGCCGATTTTGTCAAGAGGGGGCGAGAAAACTGTTTTTTGAGCAAACCTTTTATTATTGAATCATGGTCACTGACGAAAAAATACTTACCATCCACTTGAAACAAAAATCTATCAAATATGGAAAATATCTACCGATAACTTTTTTTTAGATATTTTGATAAAAACTTTAGTTGTTTTATGGCATATTCTCAGTTTCCTTCAACCAAGACCGAAAGGGGGGAAACTAAAGACGACAACGAAACTTCATCATTTGAAAAAACTTCAACTGAAGTTATTATAGAAAAAATATAGTGACTCAAAAACCGCTTGGTGATTTTTTTTTAATTCACAATGTTGTTCAAAAAATGTTCGTCTAAATTTCGAACTTTTTACTCTGAATTTTTAGAAAAATTGATGGTATGGAGTTTTAAAGCCAAGCTAAAAATTCCCGTTGATTTTTTTTAAATTTTTTTGTCGCCAGTCTTTTGTGGTTTTCTATTTAACAATTGCGGTTGATAAAAAATATCGTATATTTAATTTTGTTTTGCATTCAATCATAGTGCGTTATTATATACCTGTCAATGCAATAAAGTAGACTACACTTTTGGAAAAAAATTTACCAAACTACGAAAATAAAGCGGGAAGGAAAAGATCAACAAAAACCTACTAAAATGAGAAAAAAAAATATCTTTTTACCAACCCAAAGTTTTTTTACCAATTTTGGTAATAATTTACCAAAGTGACAACCCTGATTGTTTCGCAGACATCATGACATAGAAATCACTGCATAAGAATTCATGGAAAGATATGCAAAGCTAGGGGTGAATCATTTGGTTTTATAATAAAATTATAGTTTAAAAAACTAAAACCTCCCTATTATAATTGTCATTCGTACTGTCATCAGGTATGTAACTTGAGAATAGAAATAGCTGCATCTTTTAGGCGCATCAATATTACATAGTCACATCCCGAGCTAATAAAAGGAAGGTAAGAAGGTAAAAAAATATCTATTTTATTGGTTTCTTCATAATAAAAAAATTTTCCCACATACTTACATATCTATGCTCATACAAATGTTGGTATTACTCTTAATATTTATACTCTAAAATATAGTACATAATATAAGTAAATCACATGACCTAATACAATTTGCAGTTTTTTTATAGCAAGCATTAAATGATATTGGCCCTTATGCATAAAAAGTGAGCTTAAGCTCCAACTCGATTTTCAGTAAAAATTCTTGAGCCTGAGCTCAACTACTTCAATGTAAAAATTTAGGTCTAGCTCACTTTTTATGCATGAGGCCATTTATTTCATGATTTTCAATGAAAGCTTCATGATTTCCCCTCCCAAATTGGTGACAGATAACAAGATCAACGGATATAAGGCCTTACTGGTGCGAAATAATGTCAATTGACAATATTACTTTTTCAAAAGCGAAATAAAATACATTGACATATTTGCTCTTTCAAAAATTTTGCATTTAAAAATCACATTTCTTATTTATATTTTTATTTTTTATTTATTTTTTTTTATTACCTTCATATTGTTTGATTTCGTAACTTCTACAGTTTTGGTGTTTCCTTTCTCAAATTTTTACAGCTAACTTCATAAGTTTAGACAACTATTCAGGTTGAAAAAAACTAAAATCAAAGATAAAGTTAATAAAAAAAATAAAAAATAAAAAATGCGATTTTTTTATGCAACATTTTTTTATTTTAATCTATCTCACACTCTCATGGAAAGCCGAGGTAATTACGCACATTTTGATACCTTAACTGAATTTCTCCGGCAAATAGTGTATTAATTGCAAACAATTGGAAAAAATACCACTCCGTGAGGTCAAAATTTCGGGAATTTTTTTTTTCCAGATTTTCGAATGTCATGACGAAATAAAAAAATAGGTATCTTCTTTTTCGATAAAAACTGTAAAAAAACATATTTCACACCCAAAAAAATATTGAGGTGTAAATATTGTATAGAATGACCCATATATATATATATATTTCATGATCTAATGATCGGATCTAAACCAGATTAGTAGTGGACCACCTCAGATGCAAAACTCGAAATCGGTTGACGTGGTCCAAAGTTATGCGGTGGCATACAAAAAAAGAAAACAACAATCCGAAGAACTGATAACCTGCTCCTTTGTTGGAAGTCGGTTAAAAACAAAACCGACTTCAAATCGCATATAGAAATTTTAGGAGTACCGTTAATCCATTTAGGAGTACCGTTGATCCAATGATCAGTTCGAAACCAGATTAGTAAGGGATCACCTCTGAGACACTACCTTTCCGATGCAAATAGAGTTTTCAAAATCGGTTGACGTGACATGTTTTGCAAGTTCTGTATCATTTCTACATTCCTTCTGCAAATATTTCTCGTATTCCACCTCTTTTTTGCGTTTGGTTTTTCGCATCGTGTTTTTATATTCGTAATTTTAAATTTTTTAATAAAATCAGTTGGTGGTTGTTCATGATTCTGTGTTGATTAATAGCAGACTGAGGATTTGGCAATAACCTCTTTCAGCTATGGAAACAACACATACGGGGCAATGTTTATTGTAACAGCATTCATATCTCACGTACGATGCAAAAACATTTGTTTCTTTGAATCGACATATGTACTTTGAGCATTGTTGACGCTATTTCTATTTGATTGAGGGAAATAGCATCATTAACTTTATTTCCAATTATTTGTTGACTTTATTTCTCTGTCAAAAGGTAATAATGTCAATTGACTTTACTTCGAAGCAGTATGCGAAATAGTGTCAATTGACCTTATTTCCGTTGATCTTGTTACCTGTCACCTCTCAAATTGTCTATAGTTTTCAAATACTGTTTACATAATATTCAAATCAACTTTTTGTTAAATTGCCCTGGGAAACCTATTGATCGGGGTTCACTCATTCGAGAATTTCGTTTTTTTTTGCCCAGTTAATGGCCAAAATAAGCGGGGAAGCCATTAACACGGGTGTTAATCAACCGGCGAATACTATATGTAATATATCTTTTATTATTTTAGAATGCCGTCAATAGGAGTTATATGCACGCATTCGACGAGTTCCGGAGCAGAGAGGCCTTCGAACAAAACGCCAACGTTGTGAGGCAGCATAACAAACTGTTTGAAAAAGGCGAGAGCAGTTATCGTTTACGTACTAATATAATGGCCGACATGGTGAGACTTAGAGCAATAAAAAGTGTGCCACGCAAAAATTAAGTAATGCCTTTAATATATATATGTAAGTCGATGATACGTATTGGTGATTCTCTACAAACTGTAATTTTTTGCATAATGATAATAAGTAACAAGGCGAATTTATATAAGGTGGTGTTGACGGTGAATTTAGACTTTCGCCGCGGTACTTATTAATGTCAAAATGATGTGTTTGTTATAAACCAGGCGAATTCATATTACAACAAACCCATCATTTTGACATTAATAAGTACCGCGGCGAAAATCTAAATTCGCCATCAACACCACCTTGTATAAATTCGCCTTGATAAGTAGCCTGTTCCCGTACTCCAGGATTTGCAGGTTTCACAGGAACAGCTGTCGCCTTTAATAAACCTTATGTAAAAGTGGCGTACGGGAACAACTTTGGACTAAATCCCACACACCCGGTATAAAGGGTAGCTTGTTTGTTTCGCAGTACTTCACCAGTTTCGTGACATGCTCCGGGGGATGTGAGTGTCATCTCCTGGGAAGTAGCCTAGGGATGTCAGTGGCAAAAATACATCGATGTTTTTCTTTGATTCGATGCATCGAAGGGCATACATCAGTTTGCATAGGATTTTTCAAATAATATTTCACAACAAAATATCGAGCCCTAACCGCCAAAATAACGTAAGCTTTTTTTCAAAATTTTCTTTTTGATACAGCAATGCATCTATATGCTCCAGGAATATCCCTGCATTAAAAAGAAAATTTTGAAAAAAATGTCGCTTACGTTATTGCGGCGGTTAGGGCTCGATATGTTATTAGCAAAATTGTATAAACCCAATAAACACCAAAAAAATATTTCTCCAACATTGGAGAAATTCATAGTTCTCAAGTTGATATCCAAACATCTTTCTCCAACTCATCTCTAACCCACGCGCAGATACGTAAAAAGTGATAGGGATATAAATTTTTAATTATCAAGTGAAAAACTAAAGCTATATAAAGGGGAAGTGTCAAAATTACTGCCGGACTGTATACTGTGAAGTGAATTATTGTAATACGATACTGATTAACTACATAATACAAAAGGAGTAATAAAATGAAAAATTAGTATTTAAATTCATCTATATGTGTCGTTTCAATCAGAAAGCTATAAGGTATTTTTAACCGACTTCCAAAAAAGGAGGAGGTTATCAGTTCGTCGGAATATTTTTTTTATAATTTTTTTTTATTTATGTAACCCCATAACGATTTTGATAATTCTTTTTGCAATAGAAAGGTAGTATATCAGAGGTGGTCCCATACTAATTTGGTTTAGATCCGATCGTTGGATCATGAAATATATATACATATAAACTAAATCGGTTTTTTTTGCTATAAATTACTTGTACTATTTCAATTTAAGTACTTAAATGATATGTTTGAGACCAATTGTAGAATTACATTGGAGTTCAAGTTGAGAACTATCATTTTCTCAACTTGAGAAACAGTCCTTTTTTCATACAAAGAAAAATGCCCTTTTTGTTGAGAACGCTGTGATCCTCCACTTGAGGTACTGTTGAGAAACAACGTTGGGATTTGAGCAATACCTTAGTTCTCAACTTAACTTCAAGTTGAGCTCAAACCTAAATGTTAATTGGGAAGTTAGAAATAAATTACTGCAACTGAGCTAGTTATGTTTAACCTAATGAATACATGATTATTACAGATTAGTGAATGATTAAAACTAAAACTTAGGTTTGTTAACATTTAGCGTTTGAGTAAAAATTGGCTTAGAGAGTGAAAAGTTGAAAATACCATTTGAGACTCGATCAAGATTATTAAATTCAATGAAGGCCCGAAAAATGGGTGCATTGCGGGCATAATTAGTTCTGTGTCTGACAATGTGGAAAATCGGAAAGTAACGAAAGATTCTTATTGGACAAATAAAAGTCATTGGTTTTAAAAGACAAGAACAATCTACATTACTCCGAATAAATAATATCACATAAATAAGAAAGAGTCACAATTGTTCTTCGAGTATCTAACAATTTGAGATTAATTAATTGGCACTGAGCTTTATACGAGGGAATCAGTTGACTAAAGTTAAGTGATCTGAGACAAAAACGGAGAAAAATTTTTTGAATACGTTTAATAGGGTCGATTTGCGATTGCACGTAAGGTCTCCATATAACTGCAGCATATTCCAGTTTAGATCTGACGAAGCAAGTATATAAAAGCTTCAGCCTATAGGGGTTTGAAAATTCAGAGGCATGTCGACGAACAAAACCCAGTATTGAAAAGATTTCCCAATAATTGAATTTATGTGACTTTGAAGGTGAGCTTAGAGTCGAAAAAACACCTAGATCCTTAGTTTCAACAACAACATTCAAGGGAATCCCAGAAATGTTATATGAAGAACTATACGCATTAGATGACTTAGAGAAAGAAATCTAAAAACACTTCGAAATATTGAGGCTTAAATTATTGTTTGTGCACCAAGTATGCAGGCAGTCAATATCCCACTGGAGCTTATGTATGTATATTCCCTACATTAGCGATGGTGTGATTTATCTTAAGATCATAATATCATAAAAGGTAATTGGCAAATGAAAAGCAATTGTTAATGTCATTAATGAATAATAGGAAGAGAAGTGGACCAAGAATGCTCTCTTGTGGGACACCAGATGTAGCTGTGAAAGGAACCGACGAAACATTATCTAGCATGACAACACATTGTCTATTACACAGATAAGACTTAAACCAGTTAATAATACACGAATGAAAACCAATCAGAGATAACTTGTGGATAAGTATATGGGGCACTTGTATCGAATGCTTTTGAGAAATCGGTATAAATGGACTGTACCTGATGACCATTTTGTAATGAAGAAATACAGTATTCATTGAAAACTGCTAGGTTCGAAGTAGTAGAACGTCTAGTCACGAACCCATGATGATTAGGGCAAATCAGATGCTTAACAGAAAAATAGAGCTTATTCTTAATGATGCACTCAAAGAGTTTGTGGACAATTTCGATATGGGTCTATAGTTAGATATATCACTCTTGTTACCACTTTTGAAGATATGTGTGATTGTAACTAATTACCACGCATCAATGAAAGTGCCAGATATAAGTGATTTATTAAAAATTAATTTTATAGGATAGACGAGGGCGAGCAATTTTTGAATAAAACTGATGAAGGGTCGTCAAGATCGATAGTGTAAGTTGACGTATATCATTCATAACATCATCACTGGAGAGTTCAAGAGAGCCGAAATTTATTGAAGAGAGGGACGGAAATGAAGACTTAACAGACAAACCTGATGTGCTATCAGGGACAAATTTTTTTTGAAATTACTCAGCAAATAAATTAACCGCATCATTAAGACCATATGCAGCTGGTTTTTTTAAATTAATAAAACTCCAAAAATTTTTTTGATTTTGTTTTATACGCAGAGAAAATGATACAGGTAAAATGCAGCTTTTTAAAAGAAATTGTAAAATGAAATTTTTTGATATAATTTTACTTCATACAAAATAAAAAATACAGTATTTGTACTTACGACTTTAAAGCGAAATATTCGCAAAACAAAAACGATCGTTATAATATATTCACTTTTTTTTACTGAGGAGAACAAACGACATTAAAGAAATAGCGTCAAAAATTCATATTTTAAAAACTAAAATTAAACATTTTAGAATATTGTCCCAACAAGTTGTAGTGTGACACAATTTTCAACAAGCAAAATAAAACCAGACATTTTTAAAATAAAAACGTTAATTTATTTTCAGTAAATTAGGTATGAAAAATATTTAAAACTAAAGTGTTTTGCATTAGAATTCAAAAAGCTACCTAGCTATAATGAAAAACTTTCATATGTTTGCATCATTTGTCGGAAAAATTGTGTTCAGATAAATAAGTTACTTCAATCTGCAGAAAAGGCGATGAAGTATATACAAACAATATTGCCATTCTAACCCCTAACTACATATAAGGGACATTAGTGGACTTCTTTGACCGAAAAAGGCTTTGGTAAGAGTAACTTACAAAAACAAATTTGTATGGGTTAAATAATAGTTTAAAACTTTCTTAATTTAAATTACAGGAGTTGACCAGCGTGAAGCAAAATTAGCAGGTCCAGCTAGGAAGTAAGGCAGGAACATCTGTATGTATGTATGTATTTATGTATGTATATAGTAATATGTAAAACATCTGTTATTTATTAAATGTTGTAACTTATTTATAAGTATATGTATATCAATATATTTTTGACAATGTGTGTACCAAACGACCTGTTGTGATTTAATAAAAATAAAATTTGAATATCATATTTGAAAACGCATGTTTTTAAAATGAGGAAAAAACATTTTAAGATTTAATTTCAACATGANATACGCAGAGAAAATGATACAGGTAAAATGCAGCTTTTTAAAAGAAATTGTAAAATGAAATTTTTTGATATAATTTTACTTCATACAAAATAAAAAATACAGTATTTGTACTTACGACTTTAAAGCGAAATATTCGCAAAACAAAAACGATCGTTATAATATATTCACTTTTTTTTACTGAGGAGAACAAACGACATTAAAGAAATAGCGTCAAAAATTCATATTTTAAAAACTAAAATTAAACATTTTAGAATATTGTCCCAACAAGTTGTAGTGTGACACAATTTTCAACAAGCAAAATAAAACCAGACATTTTTAAAATAAAAACGTTAATTTATTTTCAGTAAATTAGGTATGAAAAATATTTAAAACTAAAGTGTTTTGCATTAGAATTCAAAAAGCTACCTAGCTATAATGAAAAACTTTCATATGTTTGCATCATTTGTCGGAAAAATTGTGTTCAGATAAATAAGTTACTTCAATCTGCAGAAAAGGCGATGAAGTATATACAAACAATATTGCCATTCTAACCCCTAACTACATATAAGGGACATTAGTGGACTTCTTTGACCGAAAAAGGCTTTGGTAAGAGTAACTTACAAAAACAAATTTGTATGGGTTAAATAATAGTTTAAAACTTTCTTAATTTAAATTACAGGAGTTGACCAGCGTGAAGCAAAATTAGCAGGTCCAGCTAGGAAGTAAGGCAGGAACATCTGTATGTATGTATGTATTTATGTATGTATATAGTAATATGTAAAACATCTGTTATTTATTAAATGTTGTAACTTATTTATAAGTATATGTATATCAATATATTTTTGACAATGTGTGTACCAAACGACCTGTTGTGATTTAATAAAAATAAAATTTGAATATCATATTTGAAAACGCATGTTTTTAAAATGAGGAAAAAACATTTTAAGATTTAATTTCAACATGAGCATATTCAATTATCAAACAATCGTTTTTAAAAACGATTTGAAAATGTTCGTATCAAAAACAAAAACATGGATTTTGGAAATTGAATTGAAAATTTTCGTTCTCAAAATTTAAATAAATATTGTAGATGCAAAACCTGGGTCAAAACGTTTTTAAAAGTAAAATACAAATTTGAAAGTAAGATACAAATTTGAAAACGAAAATTTCTCTGTGTACTAATTTCAAAGTTGAACGTAAAATTCCGATTAAGAAACTTCTGTAGACAATTAGATTCCTTCTTATAGCGCTGAAAATTAAGATAATCTTCGGGCCTTTTTGAAGCTTTAAACTTTTGTAGAATTGGTTCCTCAGGTTTTTTAGTATTTGCAGTCCCCTATTATACCATGGCAGCTTATAAGAGTTAATCTTCCATTGAGATTAAAAAGTAACTGATCCCAATCATAGGAGAGTAAGAGCTCGTTTAGAGAGATAATGTCGCAAGAATTATAATTAAGAGAAAGTCGTGCAGGTGGAGAGAATTTATGAAATTGGTAAAATTGTAGTTTAAGTACTATTGGAATGTGATGCATGCCACAAGGTGTTCTTGGCGTTAAGCTTCCGGAGATGTTAAAGTTCATATTTTTGCCAATAAAGATAAGATCTAAGAATCTATTTAGCTTATTACAAAAGCCGTTGATTTGCATAAGATCAAGAGCAAGAATATTATCTATAAAGTAGATCTCAGAAAGAGATTCGACATTAGAAGGCGTTAAATTAATATTGTGAAACATATACGACCAATTAACATTACACAAATTAAAGTCTCCAAGAATACATAGTTGCTTTTCATCAGTAATAGACACAGCTAGAGCACTAATATTATTTAGATGAGACCTATAAAGCGTATCTGAACTGTTCGGAGCTATATAGGAAGCACACACAAAAAGTGGGTTCAACGCTCCACAGACGCGAATACGTAGCTGGTCAATGATTGAATCATTGTCTTCAAGCACCACAACTGATGAGCGGAACACACGACGGACCGCAACTAGTATTCCACCTCCTCTAGTACAGCCCGTTTTGACAGCATCACGATCTTTACGGTAAACATAAATAAGTTAGCATCGAAGTATTCGCGGTCATAAAAATCCGACGTCAACCAAGTCTCAACAACTCAGTATATCCAGTAAAAAAACGGTGGTGAAGTCCTTTATGGGGATAAAGTTTCCAGAGGTGAAATTTTAGGTAGCACACAAATTCTTACACACATGGTTGCTTTTCAGCACTAATGAAAGCAACTTAAGAAATATTTGAAAAACAAATTCATATAGTGCATTAATTTTGAAAAAATGCAATATAATCTATTTACTTTGATAAATATTTATAAAAAATATATTAGAACTATATATTAGAGCGCTGATTGGAGCGCTCTGGGCATTGCTGCCAAATAATAGTTATACTTAGAAATGCATCCCTGGTCCTTGTTCTTGCTGTATTGCATCGCGGTGAGTTCACTTTTTTCAGAAATTTGACAACAGAACAAAATGAAGGAAAGTATTTTTTTTTGCTAATTTTTGCTATTTCTATTGTTTAATATAAATTTATTTCTTTTCAGGATATGTTGAGGCAACAAAGAAGGCGCAGTTGAAAAATGAAGCTATCATGACGGTAACCAGAATCGAATTTCGGAAAGTAAGTCTGCATTGTGCAGCATTATAATTATTGTATTAAAAAGTATAATTAAATGAAATTCTGTTTTATAGAAATGTTGTAAATGCTGTGGCCAAACATTTGGTGATCTTTCCGAAGAGTTGAGAAACCGAAAATATGCCAAATGGTAGGCAGCTTGTATTCACAATTGCCTGAAGCATGGCGAAATTCCTTTGACGGAACCGGCAGCCGACGAAGGTGCCCATCAGCTAGGGGATCATGCGGTAGGGCGGTGATTTCAGGACAACCTTTACCATCGCCTGAGACATTAGCTTCAGCGCCACCACTAGCACCAAATTTACCATATATATATATATCGTCGTTTAAAGTGCAAAACCGCGTATCAACAAAATGCAAAACCGCGTAGAAATTATTTTCTAGAGCGTAAAAACACTCATATTTCAAAATGGTTCTCTTTTTTAGAAAGCAATCGCATATTTGCCTAGTATATTTCAGGACGTGTGGTCCAGTTTTCGGCAGCCAATGTCAGTTACGCGGTTTTGCGACGATATACATGAGCTAATAAGGAAAGCGGAGAAATACGCGATGTTCGCTGGCACAGCTCTCAATTTTGATGATGTAAAAGCAGCTATAAATAAGATAATCTTCAGAAATATTTAAAACTATTTGTTTTGGTTTTTCAGCGCATTAATGCAGCACCCAGGGTTGTATTTACCGTCTATGAAAATGTATTAGGTATGAAATGGAGTAAATAAAAATCTACGAAAATATATCTTGAATTTTTTGTCATAGAGCCATTATTAAATACATATCTATACAGAATTAATGTGCTAGAGAGAGATAAATATACAAGTGCAACGCTCAACGCTCTAATTCAAGTATATATATCGCATGTTTAATAACATAACGAAGTATTTCAAAATTTCAATTTTGTGGGAAAACACAATCAAAGTTTTATCATTTACATAAATGTTACTTCCGGCAGGTTTTAGGAAATCACGATACAAGTTTGAAATGCAATTTCTCAAAAACACGACTACAGATTTTCTCCAAAGTGTCTTAGAATGCTTCTAGTTCACGAAATTCTTAAAATATTTTTTTTTTTAGTTTAGTGTTAACCATTTATGAGTTACGAAGGATTTTCTTGCAGTCACTTTGATTTACGCCAAATCAGCCTTTTCGTGAGTTCCGCCCGAACACAATTTCCTCCGAAATTTTTTCATCCACCCCTGGTGAATACACGGAAACGAAATTCAAAAAATGACCCAGCTCGGGAAAATGAAACTCCTGATAAAACTCAATATTTCGGAAATTAAACAAGATATTCGAAAACAGATGGCGCTGTTAGAAAGATCTTGATTAATTTAGTACGACTACATTTTTAACTTAATTTGTTCATCCAAGCGACGATATTTGAATGTTACTCGCGTAATTTTGAACTTGTGTGCAAATTTTCGGAAAAAAAGTTAAGCAGAAGATATTTTCGCAGATTCACAATTTATTTAAAGTAAATCTATCAGCCTTATCGCCAATTCCATGTAAATAAATCGCTCCCATAACTTAATTTAAGCATTTAATATATTTCACAGTTAACTTTAATACTAAATTACAAATATTTGTGCAACCGCTTCGACACAGTAAATAAAAAAATGGGTATTAATAAAATAAGTATTCTTAATACATTTATATTTCAGTTAAACATGAGATGTTTAAGCGCACTGCAATATTTTTGTATCAATTTCTGAACTAATTTTCACCACCTTAAATTGCAGCACAACACTCTAATTGCCGAAAAAACGTTGCCTGCAACCCTAGTCCTTTATGGGGACCAAATATGGTGAAAGAACAGCTCAGTTTGTTTACTGTATATACTGAGCTCAACAAAGGCTGAAAGGTGAGCTGCGAACTAAAAGAGCGAATTATGTGCGTTTTGGTTCTAATGCCAGACATACTTTGGAAGTAAATTCTGAGACTGGATTTAACTTCCGTTTCCAATGATTTTGTTAAGTTGCTTGCGTATCAGCTGGAATTTTTAGTAAAAAATCATTCGCTGGCCATAAGGTCGGATCAAATAGCTTTCCGTAGTGTCTTGCGGATACACCAAATTTAAAATTAATGCTTCACACATTCTTTAGAAGTGTGTAGATACCCACAGGTAAGGTGCAGTAGCGACGTGTTTGACCACAATCCTGGCAGTTATGACATTGAACAGGGCCTCTACGCTTATGGGGTTCTTCTACGGAGATTTTACGGTGTAGAAGATATCGCAATTGATATATTTGATGCACTTCCCCTTTCCTCAGATTATGAAAGCAAGGTTCTAGCTCTATTTTGAACATCGATTGAGGCATGCTTTCTTTATTTTTGATGTTGAAAACATTGCGCACCTTAAAACCGTTTTCCCTAAGAGCATTTTCTATCTCTTGTGAGTTCACACTGGACTCGATGCCTTTTATGACAACTTCTAGTCCTCGGCTACTTTTAAGTTGATAGGTGTAATAAGATTTCTTACACTTATCAAACTCATTGGTAATTTTACGAAAAGTATCCTCGATTTGAGCCTGTATTTTCACTTCGTGTATATTACCCTTTTTAATAGGAACCACACGAAAATTATTTTTCCCTACTAGTTACTAGATACTCTCTCTATCAGAGCATTAGAACTTGGTTCTCGTAGATAAATAGGTGGAGGTTTGTATTTTTTAACTACCTGTTGGTTAGAATCATTATTCATATCAGCGAGAATACTAAAACCATTATTCGCCGCCGATGTAGAAGTACCTGAAGTGACTACTTTCAAAATTTTATTTTTTGGGGTTTGTTTTCCATTTTTTTCGGGCGTGCGCTATCGCTTTATGAATATGTAACGATCTAACCCAGTCTGAACAGTAGCATTTTTTGCTTGTTTTTCTTCTTCTTTGTTTGTTGCCGTCGAAGTATTAGTATCCGCATTGATCACTGCTGGAGAGCAAGATGATATTCTTTGCTTGGCTGCATCTGCTGTTTGTGATGGTGTGTTAGAAGTATACGAGTTTTCTTTAGCGTTGTTGTTGCTTGTTTTGCTTTTTGGGCTGTATGCAGTAATTGTCAAATATGCATTTCTTTTGCTTGCGCTTTGCATTCACGATTGAGAGAAATAGAGATTGCGCCAATCGCGGTACCGCTAATCCGCTCTTTGTGATTTTGACAGAATCAGCTGTGTGCGTGACGTCATCTTGGTGTAATTGTTGATTGTGAGCATGCGAAAAAACTAAATAACAATTTTAATATTTGTGTGTTAATATTTCTGCGTGGTTTTAAACAATTATTGAGACATTACAAAGCAAAACGAAGTATGCAGTGGCAAAGTGTAATAGTGAAAACAAAAGGAATGCGTGCGATATAAGTTTTTTTTTTCGTTTCCTACGGACCCAAACCTGGCGAAAAAGTGGAAGCACTTCTGCCGGCGAGGAGATGCATTAAACACCAAATCGAGCTTCGTGTTATGTGTATGAGCTATGTGCTTCTACATGGAACCATGTTGGCCTTTCCTTGGTGAATTGTAGTAGGTACATTTCCATGGTGAATGTAGACAGTTGCTGGTTTAGTTTGCTGGCAATGGCATACATACAAACGCAGTTTCTACAGGAAATAGGTACATGAACTTCACTACCTCAATACTTACTTTTGTTAGTACCTGATTCTTTTTAGTGCTGGTATGAGGTAATGCACCAGTGGATAAGGTCGCCAGGCGCTAATTCAAGCGGTATCTTACCGCGCTGTTACGTACCTAATACAAAACAGTGCCTAAATTATTAAACATTTAAAAGTTCAGCTTAAATTATGTTTTACTTACATAGAATATTTGTTGCCAAAGAAGCCACACTCAAGCATCCTCTCGGAAATGGTACAAAAATCATCAAATAAAAGCTATGGAGTCAACAGCTGTGGAGTTTATGGTGGTTGGCTACCGTCCACAAATATAAATATGCACTCTGCATGGCTTTTTACAATGGCGAGTCCAAAAATTCACTTTGCTGCACAACTTCCTTTTGGTCTACATGAAATTGCAAACACTGTTAATACATCCATTTTTTCATGTGCTAAAAATCGTACTTACCTAAAGGGCTACATGTCCAAAATTATTGCTACGTGTTCCCAATTAATCAATCTTTGTATATTTATTGATTCCTGCAAAATTGGGCCATGTAATATTAAAATAAACCCATTTTTCTGCATTGTTTACATATTTTTATATGCGTTTTGGCATTTCTCTCTCGCATTTGCACCAAGATGACGTCACGCAAAAATTACGCTCAAAAATCCTCTCTCATTGGCGCAATCTTGTATTCTATCATTCTTGCTTTGCATTGAGTGCTTGCGCTCCTTTAGGGAAGCGCCCTTGACACTCATCTCTCACTTAACTACCGTTCGTATTTTGCATGTAAACAGTGATGCCAGACATTCTCTGTTAAAAATCCCACGAAAATGGGGAAAAAATCCCTCAATTACCCACAGCTTAAAAATTTATCCCACAAAATTCCCAACGAATTTAAACATATACATGTTTCAGTAGTAAAGAAGTAAAATTCATATAAATTCATATAATAATAATAATTGGCGCTTACACATATGTGCTTCTCCTCCAATTTGTGGCGTGCACACAGGGGAGGACACAAAGGGGAGCGACCTACAGTTTTACGCCGACTCCGAATGGCGAGTGTATTTTGATGAGAAGCTGTTTTTCATGGCAGGAGGTTTGCCATTGCCTGCCGGCTTCACTTTCAATTTTTGCTCACTCACTAAGGGCCTAAACAAATTTTTTGGTGACTTTAAAATTGAAGCACATTCATGTGCTATTAACCATTTCATCAGATAATTTGCTCCGCTTTTTACATGATACACCAGTTACAACTGAAAAGATTCTTTCTTACTCAGCGCTTGAATTGGTTAACGTAAGAAAATTTTCGAAATTGTCCTTATAATTTTTAACAATTATATACCATTTCACTCCACATCACATCTACAGAAAGATTAATTACGTAAGAATGTCGAATATTCTTGAATTTGGATCAATTATGCAACAATAACTGCATCAAAAGAAAATCCCTTATTTGTTTGAAATGTCCCTTTTTTCCCTTTTAATAATTTTTGTTGCAAAATATCCCTCAAATGGGGAAATTACCCACAATCTGGCATCACTGCATGTAAACAATAACTTATTTATTTTTATGCACATTGTTGTTTTATGTCTTATTGTTTATTTAGGTATTTTTCGCGATCACGGCTTGATTTTTTATACTGCTGAGGGCAGTTCGCGACAACACAAAACTCCAATAATAGTTTAGTGTGTCTGGTTAAGTATTATTAGTTACACGATAAATATGATTTTTTTATGGAGCGAATAAGGAACACGTCCGTACTCAACCGCAACTGAAATCACAGTATACCAGTAGAAAAGCATGAACGAAAGACACAAGATCACGCCTTCCCTAAAGAAACAAAAAAGTTATTTTCTAGCTGTTGAAATCTCGACGCCATCTTTGTTGTAAGAAGTAAGCAACGAAGAGAACAAAAAAAAACGCGTAATTGTTGAACGCATGAATAATCATTTTTATTATGCAAATTCTCATGTCGCTGTGTAAAATTATTCTTTACCTTATGTGTGCACACGTTGTCACAAGCGAAAATTAAGAAAATTGCAGTAAAAAGCCACCACCAAATTGTAAACAACGAACAAATGTAAACAAACGTCTAATGTCAAAGTCGCCCAACTTTTTTCCTAAATCCGATTATAACGGGCTACTAAGAAGAAGGCGTGATCTTGTATTTTTGGTTCATGAGTAGAAAAGGTTTTTGTTGTTGTGGCTGTTAATTTGGTCCCCATAAAGGACTTGAGGGTTGCGAGCAACTGTTTTGTCGCATTCAGGGTGCTGTGCAGCAAAATAATGTGGTGAAAAATTTTAACATCGGATAAATGGCGAGAGAAATATTGTTATGCGCTTTATAAGTAAACATGAACGTAATAAAATATTTTATACTGCAATACAACTAATTAGCGCTATTTTTACAACTCGAAGTGATCTTAAAAATATTTGTGATGAAATCTGTACTTTATGAGTTATATGAAAACTATGTTATATGCAAAAATATATTCCGATTTACTTCAAATAACTGGTGTAAAATGTTATTTATATGGATCAAATTTTAATAATAATATTTATTCCGATTTACTTCAAATAACTGGTGTAAAATGTTATTTATATGGATCAAATTTTAATAATAATATTTATTACCTTCATCTACATTGCTTTCATTGAATGTTTCCTCGAGTAGTTGCAGTTTTCTTCAATTGTCTCTAGCAGACTATACCCGTTAAAACTAAATAATTTCACAATTTCCACCCTATTATAGAATTATATTTTAATAAAATGGGATCAATTACTGAAGAATATAAACTCCGATCAAATTATAGTACTGAATGCTTGAGAAACAATTATTTAAATCAAATGATCAATAGTGAAGGCACTCGGAGCGTATTTTGGAACACGGACTAAACTATGCATATTAAGACTAAACAGTTTCTCATAAGGTTATGTTTTAATATAATATGATTAATTACTGAAGAATATATTAACTCCATTCAAACTATAGCATTCATTGTTTGACAAACTATTTAAATCAAATGATCAACAGTGAACGCGCTCGGAGCGAATTTTGGAACACTTCATAAAATATTTACAGAGGATGTATATTATTTGGTAGAGATCATGTACTTAACAAAGTGTGATTGAATTTGACATTGCTCTCAGAAGAACCATCCTATAAAGTCAAATTGAAAAAAATGTGTATGAATGTTGACTCGTTTGTTTATATTTTTTGACATAATAGTACCTGAAAAGAGAGCCGCACTGAGTTGTCAATAACACCTTGTTTAATACACCAATGATACAAATATTTAAAGATAAAACCGCTTGCTCAATTCGTCGGCCATCATTTATTTTTTGAAGTTTGTCTACTTTATAAAATTGAAATTTTGAGAGCAACTCAAATGCCAAATAAAAGTAAAACAAAATACAAATAGATGAAAATATTGAAATTTTATTTTATTTAAGACTGAAAATGAGAATGTATTTGTGAGATTGAAAATTTGAAAACCTTTTTTTTATGTTAGCGAACTTCAAAAATGTTCAGGCTGCCTGTCAGCGGTTTTACCTTAAAATTTTTGTATCATGAATACACCTTGGTCGAGATATCATGAAAGTTTTCCTTTATTTATTTTTACTTAAAATCTTTGAAAATTTATCTTGACTTTTTTTCTGTAGAATACGTGTTATTTTTTTACGATTTTAAAAAAAGGAGGACAGTCGGGTCTACGTAACCAGAACGACCTGAAGGTGGGTGCTTTAAGATTCATTTTGTAAATATGTGCATATAAAAACAATTGCGATGTTTTATTATATTTTAAATTATGAGTTTTATTCGTTCAATTTTTTATGTATAATAGTTTTGAGAATATTTTTGGTTCTGTTGTATTCTTTTATTGCATGCCTTAAACGTTTTTACTTTAGGTTATAATGTTGAAGAAGGCACTTTAGCTAGGTGCGATCAATTTAGCATATGTGCGTAAAAGCATGGAGTAGGTATACGGCTGGGTTGCTGCGATTCTCTACCATCTTGTCAAAGGAGAATTGGTGGCTATCACGGAATCCATCGTCAATCGATTATGGATGGCAACGGAATCTTAGTTGGGTTATCGATGGACAGCGCCACTGAAATGAAAATGTTTTTTATTATGAACTAAGTTTCAAAAAGTTCAAGGTGATACAAATTAACAAAAAAAAAAATTTAAAAAAGAAATAAAGTATCTCAATTAAAATTTCCCGGCAGCCACAAAAATGCACAAACGACAATAACGCAAAATTTGCTTTATTTCACTTTTAAATGGGAAACCAAAATCTGACTTTTGCTTTATTTCCAACAAAGGTTGGAAATAAAACAAATTTTGCCTTATTTCTCATTGCTTATTTATACTATTTGTAAAAAAAACAGTTTACTGACAGAAGGAAAAGAACTTTGTTTATTCCGAAAATACAATTAAACCAAGGCACATTGAACAGGTAATATCAGTATAGCAGCTGATTTGATTTTTTCGAATTATTTGTTCTCGAAAATGTCAAATATTTTACATTTCTTCTCACAAAAATTCTAAATTGTTAAAATCTATGTGCATGTGAAACATTTTCCATACAAAACCAGCGATTAAATAGCAGCTTTTGGAAAGCTCGCCCAACTCAGCAGCACAACCGCTGATTACTGGGCCTGGCACAGGATGATGGATCAATGCTTCGAGAAGCGAACCAATTTACTAAGAAAGAAAGTTGCAACAATTTTCATTTTTTCAATTTAAATTTTTTACCTTTTTCGTATTTCGCATGGCACGCTTTGATGAAGAAGAAAAAAATCAGAACAGTTTTTGGCACCTTCGATACCAGAAGCAACAACAAAATACAGGCAAATGTTGTTTTTGCTCAAATGCTCTAAACCTGTTTGATAGGCCCTGAATTAAACAAAAAATGTGATACAATTCATATGAAGAAAGTAATATTCACAAAATATTTTTACTTATGAAAAGTAACAAAATATAGGAAAAGCATCGTCTTTGAAAACTGCTCCGCATATTGGACATAGCGCTTTTGTATGAATGTTTTCTGCATGCTTTTTAATATGTTATTATTGCGAAGGGAGGGGTGGGGCGGGGGACGCAAGGGCGACGTCGAACGCGGTGCGGGGTGGTGCAGGGCGGCGCGCGAACGCGGACCGCCGCGACGCCGGGCACTTTCAAATTTGTATACTTACAAATCCGTCCATTTAATTTGTTCATGTACTACTTTTTTCAAATGTAACTGGGTGACTACCTACATATGTATGTGCACTATTTTGCTTTATTACTCAAATTGTTAAGTTTAAAAGTTGGTCTTATTGCTCAACGAGAAATGAAATAAAGCAAATTTGTGTTATTTCACATTCGATTGGGAAATAACACAAATTTGCGTTATTGCCGTTTGTGTTATTCCACAAACCAAACTCCAAAAACTTTACAACCTCTATGTGCCACCAGCCCTTAGTGTTTTTGCCAATGACATGGCCATGGAATACCTTATTCCCGGCTGATTTGGGAGACCACTCTCGGTCACGACCAGAACATATTTACCAAGCGGAAAAATCGCAGGGCTTGCAGTAGTTCTCCTTGCAATCACCGTTGATGATGCTGTGCTTGTAATTAATAGTCTGAAAAGAAAGCAAATTGCATTAATCAAATGTAAAACACATCAAACCAATAAATTTAAATAATTTGTTTACCATTTCACAAACTGAATTACCAAGAAATAGAAACTCACCGCGATGCGATACAGAAATAAAAACCAACAGGGCTGCATTTTCTTGGTAACCAACACAAGCGCTCAGAGCAATCTGATCCGCAATATTATTTTCTGAAAAATAAGCGTTGAAAAGAGTTTTTAAACATGATCATCACATTATCGAATTAGCGCACACTATTGTGTTTATTTTTACTAGAATATAATTGTGTTATCTCTGACTTTTTTTCAATGTTTCCTAATATTCGTTCTTTTGGTATGCAAAAGCAACCATGCGCTCAATTTATTGTGGGGAAATTTGGTCCCCATAAAGGACCACGAAACAGCTACAAAAACAAAAACCTTTTCTACTGGTATACTGTGACTGAAATGAAGTGTCAAGAAAATTTATTGTGAATTTGGTGTTAGTCGAAGAGCTGAAGGTGCTGCCGTTTCAAAATTTCTATTGCGTGCTTGAAGGACAATCTGCACTTACATGAGGCGATTTTCCTAGAGATTCGACATCGCCTGAGAATACGCCTGCGAAGTTGCTTAAAAAACAGTATTTCTACAGACAAGAATACTTAAGAACTTATTGCAAAAATTAGAAATAAGATTTTTTTATGTACCTTCTAAGGCAATAAAAATGAAAACCTTAGAAGGCAAATATCTCGAACAAATGGCGCGATAGAAGAAAACTAAGAATGCAGTTTATCTACATTTGAATACTACTTCATGGTCTGATGTATCCTTTTTGGCACATTCTTACGTTACTACAAATATTCTACCACATATTTTTAGAGATCTACCACTATTTTTATTAAAAATCTATCTCTAATTTGGTTTCTGAAGGGACAACACTGCTGCAAACATAAAAAGTATATTAAGAGTGTGAATATTATGAGGGAGAGGGTAAATATAAAAAATATGTTGTTGTGTCCTTTTCCACATCGCGAAGTTAGCTGAGAATTCACCCACAATATCATTCGGCCATTGTTTCTCAAAAGCTTGCATCGTTTCAAGCATTTTTATACCTTTCATGAGCATGAAATGGTATTATAACTGTGGTCCGATGTTTGTAAGTACCAGAATAAAAAGAGATCGACCCATTAAAATGTATACTTATATGATCAGAACGTCGAGCTGAGTCGATTTAGCCATGTCCGTCTGTCCGTCTGTCCCTCTGTTTGTATGCAATCTAGTCTCTTAGTTTTCGAGATATCCGGATAAAATTTGGTAGGTGGGTGTATTTTCATAATGTATTAATCATTTGTCGGGTCCGGAAGATTCGGACCACTATAACATATATACAACTGATTGCTCAGATATGAGATTTTTCGTTATAACTTCTCCATTTATGCGGCTAGGAAAATGAAATTTTGCAGTACTTGCACCCATTATCAACAGAATACTTACAGTGAAAATAACAAGGATCGGGTGACTATAACATATATGTATCTTCCATACATCTGATTGTTCAGATATGAGATTTTTCGTTATAACTTCTCCATTTATGCGGCTAGGAAAATGAAATTTTGCAGTACTTGCACCCAGTATCAACAGAATACGTACGTACAAAGATCGGGTAACTATAACCTATAGCTCCCATACAACTGATTGTTCAGATATGAGATTTTTCGTTATAACTTCTCCATTTATGCGGCTAGGAAAATGAAATTTTGCAGTACTTGCACCCAGTATCAACAGAATACGTACGTACAAAGATCGGGTAACTATAACCTATAGCTCCCATACAACTGATTGTTCAGATATGAGATTTTTCGCTATATCTCCTCCATTTATATAGCTAGGACCATGAAATTTTGCGCTGTTTCCACACATTATCAATATAAGACTTACAGTGAAAATAGCAAAGATCAGGTAACTATAACCTGCAGCCCCCATACAACTGATTGTTCAGATATGAGGTCTTTTATCATAACTCCTCCATTTATGCA
>NW_016157443.1:90664-98195 GCF_001687245.7 Rhagoletis zephyria
TACGATATGCGGTATCAAATACCATGGCGGTATATGGGAGCACTCAAACAGACGCGGTATTGGAAGTGCGGTACACCGCGGTACAGAACTCTACCGCAGCATGCAGCGTTCACCGCGCGGTATGCGAAGATATATCGTAAGCAGAGTTACAATTTAGAGCTAGAGTTCTACCACATATTTTATCTACAAAAGCGCTATAGATTATAAATTCTACCTTTTTCATGATAAAAAACGTGAGTTTAAAAGTGCTCGTAATACATACGTGATATTCTTTGGTTTTGTTTCTCACAAAGTAAATAAAATAAAGTTGAACTTTTTCGTTTGTTTGAAAAATGTTTTTCAAATCTGGCAATGTTGCTCAGAAATATGAACGGTAAATTTACTGGAATTTAAATTCTTTNTTTACGCAAATCCCTAAATTGAATTTGATGGTTTGGAAGTTGAAATAGTAAAATACGACTAATTAAACTTGTAAGAAATAAGTAATTATTCGTTTAGTCAGTAAACTGTGTCAGGATAAGAATTCAGGATTTGTTTTCTTACGTTTTCAATTTTATACTTTTTACAGGTCTATTCTGCGCTGGTAACATAAATTTTATAACCGGTAATTAAAGTGTCTGTCAATTTTTAAACCTTTTTCGCATTCTGTGCTCTTTTGTAACCGGTAAATTTGGTTACCATCTCAGAAGCTGGTAACAAAATATTGCCCCGCGAAATATGCAATACAGGAATTTCCACAAATCTTCATAGCTGAGTTTCTGAATACTTTCACTGCATTACCAACGCACCTAGAATCGCGGTGACAAGAAGTGGTAACATTTTTTGGTAATAAAATTTTCCGGTCACAAAATCTTCGGTAAAGTGCAGAATAGACCTGTTAATGTAAACAAAATTTCTATCAGCTGTTCGTCTAGTTTGTAAGTTTCTGCAAATTTTCTGTTCGCGTACTATTTTGGATACTTTTCTCTTGTGAGAGAACAGATGATATTTCGTCGGAATTTCGCCGTTGGACATTTTTTACTGGAGATTTTAAACGAACGTACCTATTGACTATCCAACATTTAACAGAATTGTTACGAACGGCTTTAACTGACCTAAAACCAAAGCCAAAGGAATCTTTTGAATTTTCTTTTATATCTATCTTACGTACAATAGAATAATAATAAAATTAATGTTTTTCATTTCTAATAATAATTTTATTTAAAAATAAAGTTTTTGTTTTTTTTATTCTTTTTTGTGGCTCTTTGCAGCATTTAGAACTCTTAGATGTGGCTCTTTTCGGCCTCGGCCTTGCCCACCCTGCTATATACATTTTCATACAAGGCAGGATTAAACAGTATTAAAAATATGCTGCAGAAACACAACAGCAAACAACAGCTGAGCTAAGAAGCAATTACATGCTATAACAGTATGTTTGAGATGGAATGGCATAGCAATGCATGAAATTTTTGAAAATGACATTTTAATAGATACGCCGGGAAGAAGTAAAGAAAATACTTAAATTTATATTTTGTTACCTACTTCACCGATTTGAAATCTGAAAACTATACCTTTCATGAGCATGAAATGGTATTATAACTTTGGCCCGATATTTGTAAGTACCAGAGTAAGAAGAGATAGACTCATGAAAATGTGTACTTATGTATGTGATCAGAATATCGAGCTGAGTCTACTTAGGCTTATGGCAACCGAACCTCAGTTGGGTGGCTACTGGCTGAAATGGTTTTACAGATGGCAACTGCAAGCTGGCAACTGAGTTGCTATATTGGTAATTGCATTTTTGTGGTCGCTGCGGTAATAATCGAAGATTGTATACCTACATATAAGGTAAACTTCGTAGCGACGCCCATGCTACCATTAGCAAATTTCCGCATATTCTACAACGCGCTTCATGACCATTTTTGCCATTTTGTATATGCATAACCTGAAGATAATTTAGGTCGGCTGTCTTAAGTGAAGTCATTCTAAAAGCTTACCCAACAAGGACTGAAAAAGTGCTTCCCTGCATGCTTCCTAGAAAAGTGTTTCCTATTTATAATTTACACAGATAAACCTAAGTAAATGTTTATATTACTTAGCATTACAAATAAGATTCAATAGGCATTTTAAGTCTAAATAAAACTATTTGATATGAACCTTACATAAATTCCTTAAAGAAGTATGATTTTTATGAATTAAGAAAGCTTTTTAAAGACCTTCTTCAAAAAGCGTCCTACAAAAGCCCTTCTGAAAGCTCATAATTGAGCACTCCATACAAAAAATGAAGGAGAAAGGAAAAAAAGGCCTTTTGGATGAGATTTTAGATCCTGAAATTACCTTCTGGGTATTACTTATGTATGACCCCACCGCCGTGTACCTGATCAGGAACTTGCACATTTTTGGCATTTGCCTGAAAAAAATTGAGATTTTAAACAAATAAGCTAAACAGAAAGAAGGTAAACTCACCAGATATTCAACATGTTAGAAAAAAAGTTTCGCTATCATTATGACAGAAAGCTTAACCTTTTGTTCGTAGCAAAATCTGCTTAAAATTAGAGAGGTGTCTGCATTGGCCTTCATTAAAAAACCAGGACAACTTTAGTGTGGACCAGGACACCAGGACAACTTTAGTGTGGACCAGGACACCAGGACAATTTGTCTAAATCAGGACAAATCCTGGAAAACCAGGACGTCTGGCAGCCCTATTCTAGATATTGTGTATATCAGTTAAGACAGAAATTTTTCTTTCATAAGTGTTCATGCGAACATTTGAATTGATTAATTGTTACCTTCGTTCTCTGAATAATATTCAAGAATATACTATCTATTTGTCAACATTTCAGAACAACGATTATTATCTTAAGGGGTTTCTACGTTTGTTGAAAAGCAAACGCTTTGGAGCCGGAGTCGATTTAGACTCGGAGATTGTGGGCTCTCCGCTGATGCAGCTAACGCCTGAGGCTATAGATTGGCGTACCAAAGGCTTCAACACCCAACCGGATAATCAAAAAACCTGTGGCTCTTGTTACGCCTTCAGCATAGCCGAGAGCATTGAGGGACAAGTATTTAAACGGACGAGACGGGTATTACACCTCAGGTAAGCCAATTCCTTGTACAATATTTTTCACACGTATTTTGAAGCTTATTAACGACCACATTAGCCACGTTTTATCTGAAGTAGGAACCTTTTCCGTGTATGGCACGATTATGTATACCGCTTTAAAAGATGTGTTGCGGAGGGCATATCTCAGGTCCTTTATACTCTCGTTTCAGCCCCCAGCAGATTGTCGATTGTAGTGTTTCGCATGGTAACCAGGGTTGTACTGGTGGATCTCTACGGAACACGCTGAAATATCTACAGGAAACCGGGGGCATTATGCGTGAACAGGATTACAGATATGTTTCGAAGGTAAGAGTACAAAAGGGTTTTCTGGTGCTCAGAGTTTTTCAGGTGTTCAGCGCTTTACACAAAAGCACGCCACTCTAATTGTATTTGGTCTTTTTTATGGCATCCAAGGTAGCGTTTATTGAATGTTGAAAATATCAAAAGCGCTTCTTTTCGCATGGAAACCCTATATTTACTGTTGTTTATATCAGAAACCGATCATAAAGTTTATAATTAAATATATGTAACTTTTTAGTAAACATTTTTTAGTTTTAGTTTTGCTCAGAAAATAAAAGTAATTATTTTTTTGCTTAAAATTTGGAGTTCAGTGCTTTTTATTTTCAATTTAAGTCACTTACAATTACAATTACTCATTGACAGCATTGACGGTTTTTAACATCAGTTGTGTCCTAGACCACCCCCTCTAACTATGGTAACTATAACTTGTATTTTTGAGATTGCAATTAGAATGTTTGATTGAATCAGTGACTTGATTGCATTCAAAATCATTGCAATAAGAAGTGCTTATAATCAAAAGGATTGTAGTCGTGGGCTATATTTGATTGTAGGTTGTAGTTTTTACAATCAGAAAAAAAACAATCAATTTTGATTGTAATCGTATTAGTAGCACAATCGTTGCAAATTTTTACAGCTCCGCAAAAGTTACGTATTTTTATCCCTAGAATCGAAATCTTTAGTAAAAATATGTATATCTATCCGGTCGAAACCGAAAGTCGGTGATAACACCAAAAGATAGAGCATCCTCCATTTAGTAGGTCACATTTCCCTTCATTTTAAAGGGGTGGAGGGTGGTCTAGGACACCCTGTATAAATTTGTATTGCATACGTAAAGGAATTTTTAAAAGAATCATCATCTGCATTTAAAGTGGTGACCTGAAATTGACTGTAATTTTAATGTGAGCAGGCGGGAATTAAAACGTAAATAGTTTTAAGGCTTTTGCTAACCCCTGCGACCGCAACATATTCGAATAAGTTGCAGGGTCTTACATGTAAATGTTTTGGTACTAAAATGGTATATACATACATAAAACATTTTTCAACTGTGTTTTTTTTTTGCAGAAAGGTGTATGCCAATTTGCCCCAGAGCTTGCTGTGGTAAATGTGACATCATGGGCAATACTACCAGCAAAGGATGAGAAGGCAATTGAAGCGGCAGTGGCGCACATTGGACCAGTACCCGTTTCTATAAATGCAACTCCACGGACTTTTCAGCTTTATAGGTCAGTTTACAAAGTCGGTTTATTTATATTTACCAGGGACGTGAACCGGATGAAAAGTTTGGTCGGTTCGGTTCAGCGGTTCGTACCGTTTTTGCATTTTTGGATTGGTTCGTCAAAGTGGTTTTTTGGCCTTTGAACCGGGGATTCGGCTCGGTTCAACGGTTCGAAAAACAAAAAAATTACGCGCAAGTTTAAGTGTCAAGTGTCAAGTGCAACAACGCGCAAGGTTAAGGGTCAAGTGTCTGTCAAATGAGATGGGTTGCCTTTACATTTGATATTGTCACATGGTAAATAAACATGGTGGGTATTATCATGTGGGTATTACCAAAAACAAAAAAAAGTGGGTACATTTATCTATTGAAAATTGGTTGACACGAACCTTTCAATCTTTATAGAAAGTGGTTCGGTTTTCGGTTCGGATCAAACATTTGTGGAAAATTTTGGTTCGGTTAATGGTTCAGTTAATTAATAGAAAAGAGCGGTTTTCCGGTTCAAAATCGGTTCGGTTCAAAACCGGTTCACGTCCCTGATTTTTACCCTAACGGAAGCAAGTGATTTTTTAAATCAATTAATTGAAAGACTATTTTGAAACAAATGCAGTGAGTAAATGTTTCGAATTTTGATACTCTTTTTACTCAAAGAAACAATTTGTGTTTTGGAAGTATGAAAAGACATCTGTGAAGTGCAGAACGAAAGCGTATTCAAAAAACATACTGACTTTGAAAAGCTTTAATCCAAATACATTTTAAAGTAGTTGAAATCGAATGCAGAGTCGAACAATCGACTTGCTGCTTGCACGCAATTCAAACTGAACAATTGAAAGCACACTCACACGTTTGTGAAGTGCAGAACGTAGGCGTATTCAAACGAAACATACTTACTTTGAAGCGCTTTAAGCCAAATGCATTTTAAAGTAGTTGAAATCAAATGCATAGTCGGATAATCGACTGCATCCTAGGACATCGCCATGTTAAATACAAAAGTTCGTTGCAGGGGAAAAAGTGAGAATTTAAATCAGTTATTATTGAAAATAAAGTACTTTATAAATTACTTTCAAAGTAATTTAATTTCTTGCAGGGTAAGGAGTCCATCAGAGTTCACTTTTGACATTTGTAAGATAAGTTCTGCTGTAAAATTTTAGATAACAGTAAGGGCATCAAAACCCTTTACGAAGTCAAGCACTGCTAAGTTGAGTGACGGTCAAGTAGTCAGCTAAAGTTCATTTAGCTCAGTTTTTAGAGTCGAGTCCCTCCCCAGGATTGGGCAGAAACTAGGAGTCATCAGCGATATAATCTCCATAGATAGTGAATGTAAAGATTACCTTTCTGTGGACCTATTAATTTACGACCCGTACTTCGGGTAACAGATGTCCTTATTGCAATTAATTATAAATGTTATATGCTTTTATTAAACCTTTATGAAATCTAAAGATATTACTTTTTGCAGCGATGGCATTTACGACGACGACTCTTGCTCATCAGACACGGTTAACCATGCTATGCTAGTCGTGGGCTACACAAAAGATTATTGGATTCTAAAAAATTGGTGGGGAGAAATGTGGGGAGAAGATGGATATATGCGTTTGCGCAAAGGGAAAAACTTGTGTGGAATTGCCAACTATGCAGCTTATTCCATTATCTAGTATTTTTGAAATTTTATAATCATGCAAATATACACAGTACATAAAAAAATCGTCAAAAACATTTGTTAAAATAAAAGGGGGATAACGATTTATAGAATTTTAGGTGTAAAGATGTTGGAAAGGCAAAAAATTCGTGCTAGATTGCTACGTAGCAAGTTTACATATTCGGTTAATCGATTAACCGAATAGCCCGAGCTCTAGTACATACATATGTATGTAAATGTTTAAAATAAATTGAACAAACAAGCTTATTCAATATGGAACAAAGAACCACTAAACTTAACTTCGGCGGGCACATAACACTGTGGATAATAGCGCAGTCGAGATATTGGTACGGCTAAAGCTGGTACTTTGAAGCGCGGCCGAAGGTCGCCTGCTCAAAAAGGAGTTGTGCGCCCAAAATATTGCGTATGGCATACCCGAATTTCGAAAACTTAAATCATAATTATTTTAATACTGGTACTCAAAATAGTAGTTTTAAAGAAAGGTTGTTAGTTTTTATCAGGGTGGGCAAAAACTCGGAGTTCGAGCGAGCGCGCGAGCAAACTCCTACTCAATGCCTCGCAGACAACGAGGCGCTCGCAGTTCGTACTCGTGGCAGCAATGAGGCGAGGCACGATAAGTTTGGCTCGCTCGCCAAACGAGCGAGCGCTGCTTGTTTGCTCGCGCTCCTATTAAACGAGCGAGGCTGTTGTGTGTTGCCTCGCTCGCAGTGCGAGGCGAGTAGCTGTCTGCATACTCACTCTGCTAGGAAAGACGAGTGAGCGACGAGCGAGCGCTCCGAGTGTACTATACAACACATGCATTTTTGTGCATAAAAATGTGGGAATGTATGTCAATAGATTATGTACGAAAGTATGTTAATAATTGTATGTACATATGCATACATATATGTAAAGTATTATATTAGGGCAGCATTTAAAACAACAAATATAATTGATTACATACATAAGCATAGATTATGGAATGAATTATTTTTTAGAGTTATATTCATACATGTGTACACACCTCACATGCATATTTATATATGTTTGTATGTACGTATTTATGTATATATGCATTTGTGCTTGTATGAACATATGCATGTATTTTGTCTCTACAGAGAAAAGTAAATAACGAAGATATTATAATCGTTTGTGCCGCAGAAACAAAGAACAAGTAAGCACATGTTAACACCCCCAAAATAGTTTGCTACTTGTAGCAGTTATGCTGTATACCTGAATGAAATATAGTCCTTGGTGAAAGAATTTATTTGTGGCCTGTTGTTGAAGGACATATGTATGC
>NW_016157443.1:99329-122026 GCF_001687245.7 Rhagoletis zephyria
ACGTCCTGTTTCGCCGCCACGCCTTCCAGGTATGCGACCTTAAAAAAGTGAAAAATTATAGTTAACAAGCAAGCAAACAAGAAAGGTGTAAAAATCACTTACCTTCATATATTTCTCTATGGGTCCGGGCGAATACTTCTCGACCCGGATGTCGACGATTGGGGTATCGCTCTGCATAGAGTCTTTGAGCAGCTCTGGCATTACAGCAAGCTTCACCGTAAATTAGGTGAATATCCGCATATTCATGCGACGTATACTGCGTGTTCTCTGTCGTAGTTGTAATAACACAATGTTCGAAGGGTCCAATTTCACAAAATCCACTCTCACTAATAATAAATAAACAAAATAATGATTTTAATAAATATTATATTCTCATTTATACATATGTAACATAGTTAGGTACTTAGTCAAATTACTAAGTAATTACTTGTAAGTAACACAAAATAATGTCAGGAGCAGGTAATAATGTACCTTTGTACTATTTAGCATGTCATTTGACGGTAACAAGAGCAAATTCAATTTAAATCTATTAAATACATGTCTCAGTCCTTTACCCACAAAAGCGGCTATAACTTTTTTTTTTCTATTCAAAACAGTAAGTGTGGCACCTTTCTGAAATCTTTATTAAATGAGCAATTTTTTTATGTAATGTAAAGTTATAGCTCAGTACATTTTTTTGTCACCCGAGATAGTCAAAGTTAGGGAAGAAAATATCAAAAAGTTAAGAATCCAGAAATAGTCCTAATTTTATGATGGTTCCTTAATATATTTTAACTACATTGCATTTGAGTATGGAGAGGCAACTCGTTTGCTCGCCTCATTTGCCTCGCTCGTTTACTCGCTTCGCTCGTCTGCTGCTGCAAATGAGTGCCTCGCTCGCAACGACGCCCTCGCGAGGGCAGAGCTAATGAGGCCCTGGTTTGCTTGCCGCTCTACTCTTGCGCTGCCCTCGTTTGCTTACTCGCTCGCTGGCTGCTCAGCGCGTGCGCTCGTACTTAACGAGTGCTCGTTTGCAACAGCCTCGCGTGTTGCTCGTGAGTTGCGCTAGCTCGGAGTAAACTAACGAGCGAGCGAGGGGCTAAAATGAGGCAAATTCGAACCCTGGTTTTTATGATTTAAAGGTGCCGTCATATATTCAGAATGTATTTTCTTTAGATAACTTTTGAAATATAAACAAAAATTAAATTCCCGTTCCCGGATTCGTAATACTGGGGTTTTAAAATGCGTATATTTGATACCCCTTTTGACAAAATAATTTGATGATTACCCATGATTTTCCCAAGTGACAAATTACCGTAACAATCATGGGCGAAGTAGGGATGTCGGAAAAACATCGATGCATCGAAATATCGATATCGAAAACTCCAAGAGCTGCGTCATCAGATGTTTTCATTGTCCATGCGTCCACGCCATAAACCAGCCCAGTCATGGTGAGTGACTTATAGAGTTAGATTTTTGTACGGCTACAGGACTTTACTTCTCAATTGCCTACTCAGTCCGAAGTAGCACTTGTTAGTAAGAGTGATTCTGCATTGAATTTCACTACTGACATTATTATCGGTGTTAATGCAGGTTCCCAAGTAAAAGAGATTCTCCACTTTCTCGCAATTATAACTGTAAACAAGGACGTGGGTGCAAAGGCGCGAATGCGCTGACTGTTTATATGATGGCAAGAGATAATTAGTTTTGTCCTCGTTCACACGCAGAACAGATGTAGCCCTTATTTGTAACAATAATGCCGATGTCATCGCCACCAAATGTACGCTCTTGCAAAGTATTGTGTCTGAGCAGTTCAGTTCTGCGGCTCTTATTATCTTCTCCAACATCATATTAAAGAAATCACACGAAAGGCAGTCACCTTGTCTGAAACCTCGACTGGTATCAAACGGCTCGGAGAGCTCTTCCTCAACTCTCACAGAGCTGGTGGCATTGCTCAACGTTATTATTTTCACGGCGATTCACGGTTTTGCGAATATGAGTTCTATGGTGGATTTGGCAGATCTGAAGCCACACTAGTAAGCCGCAATCAGTTCGTTGACGGAGGGCTTCAGGTAGGCGGGGGTCGCCTCTCTTGTGGATCTTGCCATCGTACTTGAATAGCTCGGCCGACATCGGTCACTAGGTCGCCATGATTGCTCCTACAGGAGTCTTGAAACCTTCCGTAAGTCGCTCAACTTTCTGCTAAAAATTTCGGGTGTTTTTTCTGTCACTCACGTATTTCGACCTCTCTCTTCTTATTGAGGCAAATACGTCTACACCTTTTCCAATTCTACTTCGGATATCGTAAAATGTACTTCAGATTAGTTTACTGTACTTCCGAAACCGAAAAATATACTTCAGACTAGTCAATGGTACTTCAGAAACCGTAAAATATACTTCAGTTTAGTCAATTGTACTTCAGAAACCGTAAAATGTCCTTCAGATTAGTCAATTGTACTTCAGAAGCCGTAAAACATACTTCAGATTAGTCAAACGTACTTCAGAAACCGTTAATTGGACTTCGTATTAGTCAATTGTACTTCAGAAACCAAAAAATGATCTTCAGACTTTCAGAAACGAAAAAATGTACTTCAGATTTGTAAATTGTACTTCAGAAACATATAACATTTTCGCCAAGAAATGCACTTAGCACAAATTAGCGCTCAACCATGAATATCAAGTAGATTGCAAGCAATTTTATGCAAAGTATGTATGTATGTACGTATTATATGTAAATAAATCGCATTAGATATAGCATTATGCTTACACTATATATATACATATCTATATATGTATATACATACATACATTCGATTGCGATTTTTTGCAATTAAAGCAATTGTTATGTAGTTTTAACTAATAGAACGTATATATTTTGTAAAAAGGAGGTCCAGGATAATTCCGTTTTTTAGATCAGCATGAAGCGAAAGGCTATATCGATTGCTGAGTGGAAGATCGAGCTATCTCGACAGGCAGTTCGAAAATGCCCTATCTCAAAAAACTTTTCAAGAACGCCCTATATACATACATATATTTGACACGTAAAGTTAAAAGGGACCTACGGTCAGAAAAGATCGGTTTTCACTTTTTCATCGACTCATATAGTAAACGGGCCGCTTTTTCCAATGCAATAAACCGCAGCTTTCTAGCTGCATTAGTTTCTTCACAATTTCACTTCAAAGTTAGGTACTTTCAAAAAAAATCAAATCTGACAAACTATTCTGAAATTAATCAAATACGATTGAAACTCGTTACCCGGGGGTTTTCGGGGTCGCTAATAACGTACCCGATGTTAGTTTTTCATAATTCAAAATGGCGGATCCAATATCCATTTTTGAGTTTCACATGCATCCGAACAAATTTTAAATTTTTTCCGCCATATTGGATCCGCCATTTTGAATTTTTAAAAACAAACATCGGATTCGTAATCTGCGAAACCAAAAACGCCCGAGTAACGAGTTTCAAGCGATTCCGATCAATTTTTAAAAAATTCATCCGCCATATTGGATCCGCCATTTTGAATTTTTAAAAACAAACATCGGATTCGTAATCTGCGAAACCAAAAACGCCCGAGTAACGAGTTTCAAGCGATTCCGATCAATTTTTAAAAAATTCATCCGCCATATTGGATCCGCCATTTTGAATTTTTAAAAACAAACATCGGATTCGTAATCTGCGAAACCAAAAACGCCCGAGTAACGAGTTTCAAGCGATTCCGATCAATTTTTAAAAAATTCATCCGCCATATTGGATCCGCCATTTTGAATTTTTAAAAACAAACATCGGATTCGTAATCTGCGAAACCAAAAACGCCCGAGTAACGAGTTTCAAGCGATTCCGATCAATTTTTAAAAAATTCATCCGCCATATTGGATCCGCCATTTTGAATTTTAGAAAACTAACATCGGATTTGTAATCAGCGACCTCGGAAACCCCCGAGTAACGATTTTCAATCCATTAAAACGTTCAGAAGCATCAAAATCAACTTGGTAAACTTCAAAGTCGTTTTTCTCGAAATCTTTTTTTCTGAACGTAGGTCCCTTTTAACTTTATGTGTCACATATGTATTTACATAGTTCTCCTTTTGTCCTGCAAACATCTTTGTCATAAAGTTTGCTCGAGGGGTTATCACTTTCGGAGAAATAATTACTGGTTATATCAATATTCTCAAAAGAGAAGGATTTGGGGCAAAGTCCCTACATTGGAAGAAGTGAACTGTAATGTTAAATGGATTGTAGAGGACTACTTTAACACCTGAAGAACATTAACAAAAGTGGTTTCTGAAGTACATTCTTCGGTTTCTGAAGTACATTTTTCGATTTCTGAAGTACAATTTACGAATCTGAAGTACATTTTTCGGTCTCTGAAGAACATTTTACGGCTTCTGAAGTACAATTGATTAATCTGAAGTACATTTTTCGGTTTCTTGGAGTCAATTGACTAATCTGAAGTCAAATTAACGGTTTCTGAAATACGTTTGACTAATATGAAGTACATTTGATGATTTCTGAAATATATTTGACGCTTCCCCAAGTACTATTAGAAGAGGTGTAGCTTCCCTCTTCAGTTCCTATAACGGTTCCACATGGCTCCCGTTGCGCCTGATCGCAGCGTGGTCCTGTAGACGGAAGAGCGATTTTAATTTACCAAGCATATCATGGAAAATCGTACGTTTCAACTAAAGAAAGGTCTTTGCTACAATCAGACTTAAACAGCATGGCTTACTGGTGCAAAGTAAATATTATGCCTGGTCGGCGAAAATCCTCCTTGATACGCCCTCCAAGCGGGTGCCGACTGGGCAATGGGCATCGCTGCTTGCACCGCTGCGGCAGGACAGGCTTGCTCTTCTGCCGCAGTGGTGCAAGCAGGCGGGGCCTAGCAAAGGCCGAGGTATAAACTCTTCTGCCGTGTCTAGTCGCGGGCCGGATGGGCTCGCTCTAGGGAGGCTGGGGTGGGTATACTGAGGCCATTTCGAGGGGCTACCTGGCGGTAGGTATAAAACGCCCCCTAATCCAGGGTGTCATGCGTCACCGTGCCCATTGGATGGTTTGCAGTCAGAGGGTTTTTCCGACTGTATTCTAACGGCGCCTCCCGGATACCTGTTCGCCTCCAGGAGTAACGGTGGACTTGATGCGGCATGGGGCTCTGCTGTGGTCGAGCGTTTTTTCCCCTTTCCCTTTTTCCGGCCGCCGAAAGGCTTCTGCTTAGTAGGCGGCCAAAGAACCAGATGAATATGAAAGTGAATAAAGAAGACTCGGAACCCTGCACGAGTAGTGCCGCCACTGGACATGGCGAAGTGAAGTCCAACAAACACACCATCTCGGGAACCGAGTCGACGGCGCCGAGGACAGGGCCTACACGGCCCAATAAGATTCGGTCCTCCGCAGAATCTGGAGGGAACGCTAAGCCCCCAGAGGGAAAGCTTACCTTAGCGATACTGGCAGAACTGTACCCCTCGAGGGAAAGCCGAGGCTGGTAGGGAAACTGTGGAATGCCCCTCCTTCCCTAAGGTCATTAAAAGACTGGGGGTCATTCCACATGACCAGCTGATGGAGGAGCAAAAGTCTCCCTCAAGTGGGCGATGGAAGTCTTCGCCGCCAGCGATAAGCGGTCCTCCGGGCGGTAAGGACAAACCATCCACTGAGGCGAACCCACGGAAGGACCTTGGCAAAAAGAGACAACGATCTCAGGAAAACACCGCGAGTGGATCCAAAAGGCATAGGACTTCCTCTCCTTCTAACCGTCCGCCCATGGCCGTGTCCACCACGAAGCCATTCAGCGAGGCCGCCAAAGAGCATCTCACGCTGGCGGTGCTGGGCAAGGGCCATCCGGACGGCCACATTACCACGGACAATTGGAAGTCCGTGCTGATGGGTCTATGCAGTGTCTATAAGGGGATACTCCAGAAGTATCCCGGCCCTGCACCATTCGTCCGTGATGCTTGGTTCATCAGGGGCGGGTAAAGCTGGTGGCGTGTGCAGAAGAACGCGCGGTCCGGCTTTACAAGGAAGCGATCTCCACGGTTGGACAGCTGTGGAATGGGGCAGACTTAGTTGCCGTTCATAGGGATGAAATCCCTAACAGGCCGCGAGCCTGGGCCTGGGTCCAAGCTGAACCATCGAATCCGGAGGAGGTTATAGAATTTAAGCGACTGGGCAACGAAGGACTGCCCACAAGCGATTGGAGGATAGTCCGAGTTGGCGAGACCAAGGGAAGCAGCGTTTTGTTGGCTTTGTCATCAACCTTCCTTCCCAGTTCTCGAGGGTTGTGGTGGGGTAATAAGCTATGGCTTTTACTCCATCACAGTAAAAATCCACCGGAAAACGGACCAACAAGGGGAGGAGGTGGGCAACGCCTCGAGCGGACCCGCTTCTCTCGATAACTATACTGACGAAGGGGCCAACAAAATAGGCAACGCCTCGAGCGGACCTGGCGCCTTCGAGTCGGCTTCGGTGGCAGACAGAGCGGGATCCACAGGAAACACCACCAAAATTAATAAACGTATTTCTTGGTAAAGAATTGTTGGAACCATCAATTTTGAATAAGCTTATTATTTACTGATTTATCGAAGATTTTGTACTTCTCTAAATTACCGTTATGTGGGATGTGGGCGTGGTTATTTTCCGGTTTTAAAAATTTTCAGCCATTTGGTATGCTGTACCAAGGCCAACAACTGTGCCAAGTTTGGAAGAAATTGGTGCGGCGGTTACCAAGATATACACATTAGGGATGTTGCGAATGTGGAATTTTAGACATCCGCGGATGCCAATGCGGATGCGGATGTTTAAAAGCTAATATCCGCGGATGCGAATGCGGATGTCAAATATTTTTAAGAAATTGTGGTGAGTATATTAGGGGATTTAGGTAAATAAAAATGGAAAAGTTATTAATTTTTAATAATATTTTTTTATTTAGTACTTCAATTAAAGAATTGGAACATTGTATTTAAGAAAGAGTAATTTTGCTGCCTTTTCGGGTTACAGCCTGTTTCCTAACGAGTCGTAAATCAAACCTGCGCCACCTGGTTTGAAAAATGTACAGTTACAACGAAGTTATGACTAGATGACTATGGCAAATAAATTATTTTCTAGGAATGAAAATTTCGAAGAAAATACTGTTTTGAAAGTCTTGGCTGCCGGCAGAATTAATTTAAAATCTTGTTATTTTGTTAAAAAAGTACCCCGTTTTTAATAATAATTTGAATTATGGAATCACGGACGATAAAGGTCTCAGATTTGCTTAGTTCCCGGGTAACTTCTTGGAAAGGTTCTCTATAATGAATACCTTGTAATTAGTTTTTTTTATTAGTTAGCTGAACTCGGCTTTTCCTAGTTGCAGGCAGTCACAATTAATTACTCACCGCTGTCGATACCATAAGCCATCAAATCCCTTTCGTTGCTCCATTCCATGCGCTCAATGTGTTGTGATATTTTTTTTTGAGGCGAATGAACGCAAATTTTCAACATATGTATCGTTAATACTATTTCACATTGTCGCTGAAATGCAAAAAACCACAACTAACTAAATTTTTGTATTGCCTAAAACGATGTGGAAAAAACTAGCGATGCATCCAATTTTTTCAACAGACCTTTGACAAATAATATTCGATAGTTACATAATTCTTACCTAATTAAAGGTAATCTTTTAACGCGCAAATAGGTGACTCTTTTTATAGCCAGCGTTGAACATTTCCGCTGGAAATACTCTTTGACTTTAAATTACGAAAGAAGGTCGAGGTAGGGGACAGTCTTAACGTAGCATCTCCACAGGCAAAAAAATGTTGGCTAAAATTTTTTGTTTGCCAGATATACGTTTTACCAGTGCACTTGCACAACATTCGTATTCGCAAAAGCTCCGCATTGATTATTGCGAATGCGAATGCGAATGCGAATGTTAAAATTTATGCGGAAGTTCCGCGGTGGTGAATGCGAATGCGAATATTCGCAACAACCCTGATACACATGTAACCATAAGTGGACGTGGCTACGCCCATTTTCCAAAAATTTATAATATTATTATTTTTCGACTAAAATTTATTGTAAATATCAATTTTGAGTGAATAATCTTTAGTAGTTACTAAAATATCGCAGTTTTCGTATATCTGAAAATTACCGTTATATGGGAAGTGGGCGTGGTTACAGTCCTACAACCTACATACCAAATTTCGTTGAGATATCTCAATTTTTGCTCGAGTTATCGTGTACACGGACAGACAGACATGGCTTAATCGACTTCTCTATTCATTCTGAGCATTTATGTATACATTTGTCTATATCTATCTCGATTCGTTTTGGCTGTTACAAACAACTGTTATGTGAACAAAGTGCACAAGTGCGCTCGGGCAAGTGTAGGAAGATTAATAAGTTTTAATCGGCTCATATAAGGCGGAAGGTTATATTGAGAATCCCATCGGAAATTTCTTAAAGCAAAAAGTAGGAATTGTTTTTGAATTGATTCTATCTTGTCTGAGTAAATTTGATACCTAGGATTCCAAACCACCGAACCGTATTCCAGAATCGGTCTAACTAATGTTGTAAACAGGGCTTTAGTGATATGAGGATCACAAAGTTCTTTTGACCATCGTTTGACAAATGCAAGTACACCTTTAGCCTCGTTGACTGTCACATTAATGTGAAGATTAAAATAAAGCTTAGGATCCATTGTGATACCAAGGTACACAAAACTGTATACCTGTTCCAGGTTATGGTTACCTATTGTATAAGAAGCGAGAAGCACATTACTTAACATTTCTTAAGATTTAGAGGCATAAGATTTACTTTACAACAGTAAACCATGCTGTTTAAGTCTGATTGTAGTTAAGACCTTTCTTTAATTGAAACGTACGATGTTCCATGATATGGTTGGTAAATTAAAATCACTCTTCAACAAAGCGACATACGCGAGCAGTGGGACCACATTTCCCGCTAATTACAGGTACGATAAGGAGTGTCAAGAAGCTGCAGATAAAAAAGGTGCCGCTACAGTACCACGCTGCGATCGGGAGCAACGCGAGAGCCATGTGGAACCGTTATAGGAACTGAAGATGGAAGCTAGACGTATTTGCCTCTAAAAGAAGAGAGAGGTCGAAAAACGTGAGTGCGAAGAGCTTGAAAAGCTGGCCGACAGAAAAACCACCCGAAATTTTTAGCAGAGAGTAGAGTGACTTACGGAAGGTTGCAGGACTCCTGTAGGAGCAACCATGGCGACCTAGTGACCGATGTCCAGAACGTACTCAAATTGTGGAGGGAACACTTTTCGCCCCTTTTGAATGCCAGCAGCACTGAAAGAAGTGGAGGAGACGAACCCGAGCCCCCAGTCGATGACGATGGAGTCGATATCCCAGCTATGACGAGGTACGAATAGCATTATGCTGATGAAAAGTAACAAAGGAGCTTACGGCCTGTCGGCCGAGCGATTCAGGTACGATGGCAAGATCCACAAGAGAGGCGACCCCGCCATGCGTGCCAACTATTTTATCGAGCGTGTTGTGTGAAGGACTGAAGCTCTCTGTCAACGAACTGATTGCACCTTACCAGTGTGGCCTCAGTCTGCCAAATCCACCATAGATCTTGTATTCGCAATACGCCAAAACTTGGAAAAGATACGTGAGATATTTGTCGATTTCAAATCCGCTTTCTGCAGCACGAAAAGGAGTTGTCTTTATTTCGTGATGTCTCAATTTAGTATCCCCGCGAAACTAATAAGGCTGTGTAAAATGACGTTGAGCGATACAAGCTCCATCAGAATTGAGGAGGACCTCTCCTAGCCTTTTGATTACAGTCGAGGTTTCAGACAAGGTGACTTCCTTTGGTGTGATTTCTTCATTGGTATGTTGGAAAAGATAATAAGAGTCACAGAACTGAACCGCTCAGGCGCAATACTTTCCAAGAGCGTACAATTGCTGGCGTATGCCGACGACATCGACATTATTGTTACAAATAAGGTCTACGTCTGCTACAAATAAAGGCTACGTCTGTTCTAAAAGTATTCAACGCGGGTCGCGATGGTGGAAGAGGAAGACCCACTGGATAAGGTCTTGGCCTAAATCGCGTAGGCGGTTATAGCGCCAAATAAGAAGAAGAAGAAGAAAATATTTGTGCATCCCAAATGCATTTGCTCAAGGGAGGAATGGTCTAGAACCATCAGTAATGTATGTCTTGTCTGACAAAATATTCAGTTGGTTATTTTTATGTAACCTGCGGACTTTAGGTTTCACAAATTGGACAGATATGAACATTGTACTTTCTCTTAAAACAAAACCATTTGTGTAAATCCTTTTTGGGTACCCACACTGTAAAGTTAAAGTTTGCCGATTCTCAAGTCCAGCTTCAATATTTTTTTATCTTTACTTTTGCTTTCAGTTTATTTGTTTATTTTAAACTCATCCCACATCACTTTAACGGAAACACCACTTTTTAGTTTTTTCAGAATACTGGTAAGTCAAACAAAGGCAAAAATTCAAATTTTGTGTGTGTGGCATGCATAAACAAAGAATATTGCAGGTATTGAGGTTAAATTGTTTTGAAGTTGCATTTATAAAGGTTACTATGTTTTAGTCTAGAGACTTGCATTAATCAAGGAATTGCACGTATTGAGGGTTGCGGTTATCGTGTAGATAGATAGATAGTTGGTTGGGTATGGCGCTGCGACCAGTAGGTCTATTGTGCCCCTAGCTCATCACAACACATCAACCAGCCCCAGAGTGTCTATAAATTTCATAATAGACCCCGGGGACAGTGAGTGTATGTGCTCCTCTCTTGGCCAGACGTGCCCTATGCTCCTATACCTCCTGCGTGCTACGGCCTCACACTCCATAAGGAGGTGTAGAGGAATCTCCTGGCCCGTCATAAAACCTGTAATAATTCTTAGTTTCTCTTTTGGGAGATCCATGAGAAGCCTGTATCTTGACAGATTGTGACCTCCTAATAAGCTTTTCGCCAGACGTTGGCCCATGGTGCCAAGCCAGAGGGGCTCCCTCAGTTTGCTGTTGTCCCTTCTGAGCATTTCCTTTATGGTGTTGGGTCCTACTGCCAGAAAGGGCTCAGGTCCTATCGGGGTCGAGGAAGCGGCCATTCTGGCCAGATGGTCAGCTTCCTCATTTCCTGCAACCCCCATGTGCCCTGGTACCCACATTAGTTGGATATCGTTGACCTCCGCCAGAGCATTGAGCCTCTCGACACACTCCCAAACCAAGGAGGACTTGATCTCGAATGAAGAGGGGGCCCAAAGTGCCACCTGGCTATCACTTAGTATAAGTATCCTTTCGTTCCCATAGTTTCTACGAATGTTGATCTCAGCGCACATACTGATGGCGTAGACCTCCGCTTGAAAGATGCTAGGGAAAGTTCCCAGGGGCACCGAAAGCTTCAGCCTAGGGCCGTACACGCCTGCTCCAATCCCCGCGGGTGTTTTACAGCCGTCAGTGTACCACTGTATTGTGCTCGCCTGTATGGTGCCTCAATGTTAGGTGCCTTATCTACCAGCCATGCTGCGGCCCGCTCATCCTTGCAGTCCACAAGGAGCATGCCTGACCTAAAAAATACCCCACAAAAGACCAGTGCGTGCTTCCACCCTTTAAGGACCTCATCCATGATGGCGTCCTGGAGTTTGGTTAGGTCCTCAGGGCTTAGGGCAGCAGCAGGGTAATCGCAGGGCACCCATATGCCTTTAAGAGCATCCGAATAGCTAGGCTGCTTAGTGATTCCCTCCTGTGGCTGACACTGGCCCGCGGACCCATCCAAGCCCCTAGACTCTGTTGGAGGGGGTAGGAACCCCCGCGGTCGTTTGGGGTGCGTNTCCTGGAGTTTGGTTAGGTCCTCAGGGCTTAGGGCAGCAGCAGGGTAATCGCAGGGCACCCATATGCCTTTAAGAGCATCCGAATAGCTAGGCTGCTTAGTGATTCCCTCCTGTGGCTGACACTGGCCCGCGGACCCATCCAAGCCCCTAGACTCTGTTGGAGGGGGTAGGAACCCCCGCGGTCGTTTGGGGTGCGTTGTAGGCTGGTGCGTTTTGGTGTAGCTGTTGATGAGCCTGTTATGGTACCTGTGGGTTCCCCGCTTCTCCGCCATTTGGCGGGCGCGGGTCTCTGCTGTTGTTGCCCGCTTCTCTGCTTTTCAGCAGGCGCGGGTCTCTGATGCTGGTGCCCGCCTCTCTGCTTTTCAGCAGGCGCGGGTCTCTGCTGCTGTTGCTCGCTTCTCTGCTTTTCAGCAGGCGCGGGTCTCTGATGCTGTTACCCGCCTCTCTGCTTTTCAGCAGGCGCGGGTAGTTCACCTCTCTGCTGCATACCAGCGGTAGCAGTCACCTTACCACTCTCTTGTACCTCCTTCTCCACCTCTTGCCTTACTTCCGCCATTGCGCGGGCTACGCTCGGCTTCTTCCCCTGCCCCAGGTACCGGAGATACCACTTAACTCCCGACCCACCAAGACCAGCTCGGTGGTGGTCGTCAAGGGCTCCCGGTTGACCGGAGGGTGGAAGTGGAGGCGGTCTGCACCTGCGGCTTTTCCTCTTGCTGTGTTGCAGCTGCCACCCTGACTCGAGCGAAGAGGTCCGACTAGGAGACCTGCGGTGCCTACTGCTAGAGCGGTGCCCGCTGCCGGCCACGACTCCTGGAGCGACGCCGACTGGCATACCGGTTCCTGCTTGGAGATCGATGCCTATTTTTCGGAGCCAGAGCCTCTGCTCTCTTGGTGCCTTCTGAATGGAGATGCGCCCGAACCACGCCGCCACTGCTAGTGCTTGGCCTCTCATCTTTTCTGGCGTGTTCAATGAAAAGGGCAGCCTCCTCCTCGGTTAGGCTCTCAAGGAAGCTTCCCCTGCGCCAGGTGCCTTTACTTTCGCCCAGCATAGTGCTGCCAAGCTTGGCCGTTGGTACCTTCGGTGGTGTCACTGACATTATTGTCTTCGGGGCTGCTGCTGCTGTTGTAACTGTGGTTGTGGTTGTTACTGTAGCTGTTGCTGATGTTGTAGCTGTTACTGCTGTTGTAGCTGTAGCTGTAGCTGTTTCTCGCGTTTGATTACGCGTTGGTTTTGGTTTTTGTGTTTATTGTTGTTCTTTAGTTGTATTCATCTTGTTCGTACGACTGCCTGCTCGACTAGGCAAGCTCAGCAGTCAAAGTAAAAATAGGGGATCTCATCTGGTCCGCCGCGCCAGCGCCCCAAGTCGCGGTAAGGTCACCGTTACTCCTCGATGCGGCCCGGCGTCGAAGAGGCGCCGTTTTACTATAAGCGGTTTATTCCCTCCTGGCTGCAAACCCAATAGGCATGGTGTCGCGTAACACCCTGGATTAGGAGGTGACAGTTCTTGGTCACCGTTTGCCGGCAGCCCCAATCTGGAGAGAAGGTAGCACAGAAGCGACGAGCACGTCCACGATACCCCAGACCAGAGATGGGCTGATCGGCAATTCAGCTAAGCCCCCGCACCAACGACAAGGTGCCTGCCCTAGCGAGGGTACTTTATCGTGTACGCACTGTAAATATTTTTCTTCGGATAAACAGAAATTAAGCACAAACAATTATAAGGCTCAATCTATGAAAAGCGCGTTTTTAGACCTTAAGTCCAGATTTGCGGGGATATTCAAAATTCTAAGTATGCATATTTTTTGTGCTTCAATAGTTCTATAACTTTATCAGTCACGCAGGGTTTTAATCCCGACGACGATCCTTGACGGTGGTACCGGGAGGGGAACGGTACATGACGGTAGGAAGTTTAGTTTGGGTTAAAGGCTCACACTGACGGGTTTAGGCTTTCGATGCTTTGTCCTCGTAAAATAGACGTGCGCAGTAAAAAGTTAACTAATTAAATCGACTAATAGTTTTATATCAACTTGTTTGAACTTCTGTTTATGCGTTTTTGTACAACATACCTCTAAATTTCCTTGTGGCTACGCTCATAGCGTAAAATAATAACTGTCGCACGGTTTTTGGAAAAATAAAAAGGTCCTTTATAGATTTTGTCAAAAAAATAATTTTCTTGTTAACCTTGTAAATATTTTACTTTTATTTTAATAATTAGTTTTTAAATTTTAATCCTTATTTGTATTTTCCAACAGTGTACACTTTGCGAGATACATATGTAAGTACATGTATTTTTCTGGTGTATTTTTTATTAGACTTTGTATAAAAAAAAGAAGAAAAGCCTCCTAGTCACCAGTTCCGAGTCTCTTCGATTGCTGAGTATTAGGCCTTATGTTGGACAAAAGGGGGAGTATAAAGGACTCAAAATGGAGGAGATATATAATAAAGTAACTGACGAAGGCTTGCGTGCTTTTCTCTCAAAGTGTTTACCGCTGGTGAACACAAATAAAGTTTACAATTTAAAAGCTAATTAATAAAATTTAAGTAAAATCTGAGGAAAATTAACAATAAAATACTTTTTTTATAAAGGACCCTTTTATTTTTCAAAAAAAGCTGTGCGAATGTTGTTATTTTACACCCTGTATATGATAAAAAATTAATTGCTGGAAAAAGGAGGACAAAAGAAGTACAAAACTAAAAAAGGTGTACATTTCCAGATTTTTTTGGGAGTACAAGCGAGTATATTGCAATAAAAAGGAGCATGTTTACTCCCAAACGCAGTACGTCTGGCTATCCAGCTTCCTCATCCGAGCCTTCGCTTTCGCTCGAGGGTTATAGGTAAAATATCTTCTATGTTGCTTATAACACTTTTAGCACAACTGGGTGAACACTTGCATTCAAATACAGATGACAATAAAATTTAATAAAAAAAATGTTATTCGAATGCGAATTTTAAAATGATGCGCGTAAGCGAATGCGAATGCACATATTCGTAACATCTCTAATACATGCATACATTTAAAAGTCTGGCAACTGAGATGTATTTAATCATTTTCTTTTTTTTGTCCGTTTGTAGAGTTGTCTTACAAATTAAATTAAAACCGATTTTAAGTTATGCTGCTTAAGAGGTTTGCGTACATTTAACATACATATATTTGTATGTACTTACATATGTAGTTACAGGGCCAAATCAATTACAGTTAGAATAAGCAATTGCGCATGACGCACACATACCAATGACGGACCTCTATCAACTACTACCTTAAGGTGGAATGACCAATCACAAACAACGAAGCATTTACCAATCGGATGACATTTGTTTAAACGAACAAATCTGATTGGCTACCCGATTACAATAAGGTATGATGGATGTCGTGTGCTAAACAATGTATACCAATTATAGTTACGGTGACCATAAATATGGATTCAAAATGAAAGACAATTTTTCAAAAATATGCCTACATATATTTACGTAGTATAAAAATATCAAAAGAGTATTTTTGATTCTAAATTCGAATTACATTTTAAACTTTAATATATTAATCTTTTTTTACATGAATATTTATAAAAGTATCTATAGTAAAACATTTTATAATTACAAAAGCTTACACGAAAAGTGAAAATCTTTAAAAGATTATTTTATAGGCAAATTTCACTGGTCGACGGCCAAAATTTACCAGAGACGCCGTTATGAAATTCGTATGTAAAATTACCCCCTTATTCCGAAAATCAAGGTTATTTTTAATTTTATGGTACCGGTTTTGAGATATTTGCAATTTACCGTTTTTGCAAAAAAAAAAAAAAATTGGGTCCACTTAATCATATATATCTCAAGAACGAATTAAGCAATTCCAAAACGGTTTGAAGCTTTTAAAAGGTAATAAAATTTTCTATAAGCTGTGCATACAACACTTTTTGCTAGGCCCTGTAGATTCAAAGATAACGAACAATCATTACCGATTTTTTCAATTTTTTTTGTAAAAATATAAAAAAAATTGTACTTTGCGGGGAAGGATCTCGAAAACCTTTTATTTTTTTGCAGATTTTTTTTTTCTCCCTAAGCTCTGTTGTATTACAAAAAAAATAAGCTATCATCGAAGAAAATCGATGCAAAACTACGTAAGTTATAAGCGATCAAATAAAAATACCCAGGTTGCGCAACTTCAACGTATACCTCAAAACGTATGTATGGTATAAAGAAGAGTGAAATATCTAGCTATGCTCTGTTTCTATTGAGTTAAAAGTTCAATTTATGAATGAAATTACCCATATTTTTAACTTTTTTTTTTAATTTATTTATGTTTATACTATATTCTAACAATCTTTATCTTAATTTGATTGGTAATGTCACTGTAGGTACGCTAGCATAGGTTACTCCTCTTGATCTTCCAACGCCAAGTACTTTTGTTTGACAAATATAACACTCTATTGAATGGCAAGTAGGTTCTCTCCATATCATTGGTGTATCAAATTTTGTTTGTTGTCCTGATTCCCACTGAATCAATTCTACTCGACACGATGTACACAAAGTGTTCGGTGTCCATGGTTTTTCAGCATTTTTAGGCTCAATTCCAAAATACTTGGAGTATAAAGTTTTGATATGATCTGAGAACACTCGTCGTCGCCTTATGATAGTATATTGGCCACACATGAAACAGAACATATCTGGATCCTTATTACACTCAAATTCTCGCGTCCTTTTACTCATTTTATTTTTTTTAATAAATCACGGTTTTGAAATTAGACTTATGAACTGAACTATCTCCGGCGAGCCTTGAAGATGTTATGAAGTTTCAAAGCGCATTAACTCATATTTATACTCGGAACAAGAATAAAATTGAAAAAATCAAATCTTACCTAGACAGAAAGGTTCCTTTTTATAACAAGCCGGGAAAAGAAAATACTACCTGTTTTAGATGTAGGCTTTAGAAATTTTCTGTGTCTTATAATTTAATAAATCTACCTGCATACTTACCCATAACTGACGGAAATACATGTTTATAACTACATGCCTACAGCAGGTTTCGAACCCAACCACTCTTCCTTTCGATGCAACCACTCTACCTACTATAATACAATTCGAGTATTAAAAGTACTATTTGATTTATTTAAAGAAAAAGTGTTATCATTGTTATGGTGTTATTCGTTTATCCGGATAATATCTCACTTGCACTTTATACCTTTAATATATGTATGTATGTATAGGTACATACATTGAAGTTGCGCAACCTGGGTATTTTTATTTGATCGCTTATAACTTACGTAGTTTTGCATCGATTTTCTTCGATGATAGCTTATTTTTTTTGTAATACAACAGAGCTTAGGGAGAAAAAAAAAATCTGCAAAAAAATAAAAGGTTTTCGAGATCCTTCCCCGCAAAGTACAATTTTTTTTATAAATTTACAAAAAAAATTGAAAAAATCGGTAATGATTGTTCGTTATCAAAAAGTGTTGTATGCACAGTTTATAGAAATATTACCTTTTAAAAGCTTCAAACCGTTTTGGAATTGCTTAATTCGTTCTTGAGATATATATGATAAAGTGGACCCAATTTTTTTTTTTTTGCAAAAACGGTAAATTGCAAATATCTCAAAAACGGTACCATAGAATTAAAAATAACCTTGATTTTCGGAATCAGGGGGTGATTTTACATAAGAATTTCATAACGGCGTTTCTGGTAAAGAGAAAAAGTTGAAATTTGTGGTCCAGTGTTTTGAGTCGTTCAAAACGAAAACAATACCCTTCTTTTTTTGTTTTTTGGAACTTTTCGCAGTTATTTGTCAAAAATCGACGTGAACGACGAGGAGTTACAAAGTGCCCTTTACAAAAATATATAATTTGTGCAGATTGCGCTCCATAGCATCTACATTTCTAATCCGATTTTCATTATCTTTGGCTCAAAATTTACTGTAATGATATATCTTCTTTATCGAATTTTTAAAATAATGAAAAAATAATAATCAAATGAAACTGCGTATTTGATTGAAAATCTAACTTTTTTCGACATTGACGACAAAATGCAAATGGTCGCCTGTAGCACTAATAGTTTTCATTGAAGTCGCCACAAGTTATATATTTTGGTAAGAGGCACATCCATACCCTTCGAGCTGTAAGTCGCTTACGTTGATTGGGAGATTTTTTCATGAGATATTAAAGAAAAGCTACGAAAAGTCCCAAAAAACACTTTTTTTTAATCCATCCATTGTCCGATAATTTTAAAATAACGAATAAAATGCGGGACAAATGCAGGACACTTGGAAAAAATCAGTACATTTTCAAGTTTTTCAGGTTTGAAAAACGACGCAGGATCGACCTTTGAAAAACAGTACGGTCCTGCATAAAACAGAACGGATGGTCACCGTAATTATAATGCATGCTACAATGGTAAATATTTAATTAACCAGCAAAGAATTTTCGGTAATATCTAAATAAGAGTGCTTATTTTCAAATATATATTATATCATAAGGATATGTATATACCTACCCACATAGCTACATATGTATGTATAACATACATATGTAGGTATGTACATATGTAACGAAAGATACAAATTCTGTGGGCGCAAGGGTATCTACCAGGGACGTGAACCGGTTTTGAACCGAACCGGTTTTGAACCGGAAAACCGCTTTTTTCTATTAATTAACTGAACCATTAACCGAACCGAAATTTTCCACAAATGTTTGATCCGAACCGAAAACCGAACCACTTTCCATAAAGGTTTAAAGGTCCGTTTCAACCAATTTTCAATAGATAAATGTACCCACTTTTTTTCTTTTTGTTAAACATGGTAATACCTACCATGTTTGTTAACCATGTGAGAATATCAATGGGTTGCCTACCCATCTCATTTGACAGACCCCTTAACCTTGCGCGTTGTTGCACTTAACACTTGACACTTAAACTTGCGCGTTATTTTTTTGTTTTTCGAACCGTTGAACCGAACCGAAACCCCGGTTCAAAGACCAAAAAAGCCGCTTTGACGAACCAATCCAAAAGTGCAAAAACGGTTCGAACCGCTGAACCGAACCGACCAAATTTTTCATCCGGTTCACGTCCTGGTATCTACAAAGAATCGCTATAGACAAAGTTAAAAAAATATAATTTTCGTTTTAAAGATCTTTGTAGGTTCATAGCAAATATAACTATTACATATATGTACCTACATATTAGAGGTTTACGCCGACAGGCTTTGCGGTGGCGGCGTGGTCAATTTCAAAAATATTCAGCGGCGGCGGCGACGCCGGCGCGTCTGGAAACGCTACTGCCCATAAGGTAGATTTCAAAGAGCCATGAGGCTACTAATCTTATCATTTCAGCTCGTCAGCGTTAGGCATTCGCCATGCCAATTATTCTATTATTATAATTCTATTTATTTCATTATTGAATTAGTTTTAAATTTAAATATTGTTACTTCCTACTTGAATTAAAATGTTGAGTGTGTGGCGCTGATTGATGGGCGAACAGAAGAAGGTCTGAGGTATATACAGTATATTTTGCTTAGCTGCACATCCTTCTTTGCACGAAAAACTTGTGCACGTAACCGAAAAAGGCACTTAAGCGAATTTTCTTTACTACTTCAATGAGGAAGGTATCCGAATCCCTATGAAACCAAATATTGGCGGAGCACTTACCATGTAGAAATTACTGCAAGCGAAATTTTTACCGAATGTAATCTAATTATCTATATAACTACATAAGTTGATAGCCATTTTCGTTGTTCTGCGAGATGAGCAAAATAAATAAAACGTTGTAAAATTAGGTAATGTAGGGCCAGTGCAGGTAAACGTAATACTTTCATTGATAATTGATACTAGTCGCACAATTTTTAAGGCAGGTTTCGCCAATGTGCAGGTATGTTGAGTGCATCTATCGGAGCAGTTTCCTTATAAATGTTAAAAATAATGCTTTTGATGCGCATTTTGTGGTAGGTATCTTAAATGTGCACTTAAGCATAGAGGCAGCAAAGCAAAATATACTGTACATACATTATCACACGGATTTCTATGTTCTCTACAGATCCGTGTATGCTATTTAAATTTAAAGAAATAAAAAAAATTTTAAAAGCTTAGTTATTGGGGTAATTTATGTCGCTCTCAATAAATTTTTGCAATAATTTTATCAACCGTTATGTTAAATTACAGAGTTCTTACGATTTTTTGAGGATTACATATTGAAAACAAGGTTGGTCTACTTTTTTACAAAAGTTTAACCCATCAGCTCGAACCCGAACGGGACTTTTTGACCCACTGTTGAAAAAAATGGCTTATAGATGGTTAATATTTCCACTAAAATATGAAGCACCAAATTTTTCCAAGGAGAACCGAATGTAATGAAAAATAATACTAATGTTTACCATAACCCTGTGTAGAAAACATTGCGATGCGAGGGAGCAAAACCTTCCTGGCGTTTGACCACCACTAAGGATTTGGGTGTTAAACTACGTGTCAGTCAGTGACGGACCCACGGGGATGGTTTAACATCCGCCACTGCTGCAGGTATATCTCTGGAAGTGTTCATGGTAGAGTACTGGAACTTGGTATGGAGATGTACGAAATCAATAATATGGTCATGAAGAAAAATTGGGGCTATTAGAATAACGGGCGTGGCACATCCCATACAAACCGAACTTTTCATACTGCATATTTCTGGAAGTGTTCGTGGTAGAGTACCGGAATTTGGGATGGAGATATGTAAAGTCAATCGCATAGTCACAGAAAAATTAGAGCTATTGGAAAAAGGGGCGTGGCGCCTCCCATAAAAACCGATTTTTTCATACTGCATATCTCCGGAAGAGTTCATGGTAGAGTACTCGAACATGGTATGGAGATATATGAAATCAATCCCATACTCTTAGAGAAAATTTTGGCTATGTGAAAGCGGGGCGTATCTTTTGCTGGGTTGTTTAAGACGGCAATGGAAATATGCCTTCTGACAACCACCAAACCGTAATATTAGAAGATAAATGCGTCACTGAAAATCATGAACGTGAACTGTTGGTGAAAATGTTGAACTAAAATGTTTCAATACAAAAAATTAATTTTGGGCGGGACGAGGTTCGCCGGGTCTGCTAGTTTCTCTATAAAATACCGCTTTAACCAAAACCGTATAAATCACAGTTTAAAACTTTATACAAAATTTTGGAAAATTCAACAAATTTTTTCAAAATTGCAATTTCTTTAACCTTAATATGTAGAACATTTTTGGTATGCAGTTTCATAGCCCATACAATTCTAGTCTGATGAAGTGCAATTTTAAATTTTTTGCACTATCTCCCATATAACCATTAATTTCTTACTAAATAAATTGCAGGAGACCGTAAGTAACAAAATTTAAACAAATCAACGCCACTTTTTGTAAATTGCACTTGTTATAAAAAAAAACGCAAAAGTAGTCTCAAAAAAAAAAAATTCTCAAAAATCAACGCGATTTTTTAGCCGCTGGAAATTTGCACTTCATTGGACTAGAATTGAATGGGCTATAAAATTGCATACCCAAAAAAGTTCTAAACATTCAGATTAAACAGTTGAAATTTTGATGAAAATGTTTTGAATTTTCTTAAATTCTGAAACTGTGAATTATACATATGTTTGTGGGCAAAGCTTGGACGGCATTTTTATAGAAAAAACAAAAAAAAAATTAATATGGATTAATCAATCAACTACATTAAAATTTTGAAACAAAATTTTCGAGAATTTTTTATATATCAGCCTTTTATATATCACTCTTTTTTCGGTTTGAAACAGAAATAGGTTAAACACTTTTTTCAACACTTTTCGACAGGAGTCCAGGACGAGTTAAAGTTCATTTAGAGGTTGAAAGGCACTTCGGAGAAAAAAGCTGCAAACTAAAGTTAGGTAATTTTATCCTTAGAATCCGAATCTGTAGTAAAAATATGTATATATAATTTGACCAAATCGACTTCCGGTCAGTTTAACTCACTTCCGGTCCAAACCAGAACAAAAGTTATCCAAAAGGTATGTATTTTTCTGCACAGAATCCGAATGTGTAGTAAAAATATGTATATCCCATTAAAGAAAATGGAATTGAGGTCAGTTTAACGCACTTCCGATAATTCATGTTTTTTCGTTTTCCAATAAAAATATTTTCACTCATTCAAGAAGACCAGGACGAGTTGAAGTTCGAAGGTCACTTAGAGGTTGAAAAAGGCAACAAAAGTTACGCAGTTTTATCCTTAGAAACCGAATCTGTATTAAAAAAATGTATATATAATTTGAAAAAATCTACTTCCGGTAAATTTAACCCACTTCCGGTCGAAACCGGAAGTCAGTAATACCAGCGAAAGATAGAGCATCCCCGATTTTTTCTTCTTCTTCTTCTTCTTTATTAGCGCTGTAACCGCCTAAGCGATTTTGGCCGAGTCCAAAACAGCACGCCAGTCATTTCTCTTCTATGCTAACTGACGTCAATTGGAAATGCCTAGTGAAGCCAAGTGCTTCTCCACCTGGTCTTTCCAACGCAGAGGAGGCCTTCCTCTTCCTCTGTTACCAGCATCGCGGCCCGCGTTGAATGTTTTCAGAGCAGGAGCGTTTCTGTCCATTCGAACGACATGGCCAAGCCAGCGGAGCCGCTGAATTTAAATTCGCTGCACTATGTCTATATCGTTGTAAAGCTCATACAGCTCATCGTTAAATCGTCTGCGATATTCGCCATCACCAACGCGTAAAGGTCCGTAAATCTTTCGCAGAATCTTTCTCTCGAAAACTCCAAGAGCCGCCTCATCAGATGCTTTCATTGTCCATGCTTCCGCGCCATACACCAGCACAGGCATGATGAGTGACTTATAGAGTGTGATCTTTGTACGACGAGAGAGGACTTTACTTCTCAATTGCCTACTCAGCCCAAAGTAGCACTTGTTGGCAAGAGTAATTCTCCGTTGGATTTCAAGGCTGACATTATTATTGG